>NC_045970.1:17376426-17676426 GCF_010909765.2 Amblyraja radiata
ATTTTTTCATTTTAGAGAAACAGCGTGAAAACAGTCCCTTCGGCCCACTGAGTCCACACCAACCAGCGATACCCGCACACTAACACTATCTACACACACTAGAGACAATTTACAATTATACCAAGCCAATTAGCATACAAACATATACGTCTTTGGAGTGTGGGAGGAAACCAGAGATTCCTGACAAAACCCACACAAATCATGGGGAGAACATACAAACTCTGTACAGAAAACACCCTTAGTCAGGATTGAACCCGGTTCACTGGCGCTGTAAGGCAGCAACTCCACCGCTGCGCCACCGTGCCACCATACAGCACCTACAGTTCTGAGACAGAACTGCTGCCTCACAGTACCAGAGACCTGGGTTCAATCTTAACCTCAGGTGCTGCTGTGTGAAGTTTACATATTCTCCCTGTCATTGCGTTGGTTCCCTGCGGGTATTCTGTTTTCATCCCATATGCCAAAGACGTGCAGGTTTGCAGGTTAATTGTGCTCTGTAAATTGCCCTCAGTGTATAGGGAGTGGATGCGAAGGTGGGATAACAAAGAACTAGTGTGAAAGGGTGGTCGATGGTTGGCGTGGACTTGGTGGGACGAATAGCTTGTTTTCATGGTGTATCCCGAAACATAATGGTACGTTAAAATATGAGCTATAGTAACATTTTAGATATTTACTGTGCACCTTCTAAACTACACAGTACATTTGAAGAAGTAACTGTTCATTAAGATTAGATTTTATAAATTATTTAATTACCCAAAAACTATTCAAGACACTTACGTTGCACAAATGAATTTGATGCCTGAATCTTACTTTTCTAATTTCTCCCCTGCTGTTCTCCCAGTTTATTACAAGAACCTTAGTAAAGGGCCTGTTCCACTTGGCCATCATTTGCGCGTCACGCAGATGGCCATCACAAAATCCCAAAATCCTGGGACGCCGCACGCGACCGCGCGCCAATGCCTACGTCACCACGCACCATGCGCGCGTAATGCGCACCATACGCACATCACGTGCATGTCACGACATGCGCGTTGTGCGTCGTGACACGTAAATGATGTAGCGTAAATTACGCGCAAATGATGGCCAAGTGGGACAGGCTCTTAACTGTTCATTTTGGTGATAAATATGGATTTAAACTGTTGGAGGCTCGGTATATTTAAAGGGCTAGGCCTCAATTATGTGCACGTGATCCACACACCCTGAATTTGTGCAACTTACTAGTTCTGACTAAAGTAATATCAGGTGGTTTATCATCTGGGGGAAAAAAGTCAGTCCATCTGTTTGAGATTGGGGAAAAAACTAATTAGAGAAAAAGCTCCAAGCAGCAGCAACACACTGATGAAATCTAGACGGGATTTCTTGCTCTTACACAACAATCTTTCACAATTCACCATTTCAGACCTCTCCTGCTCCACTCGCAACTGTAAACATGTGGATGTTCTGCAGTAGGTCCTCAAAGAGTTAAAATACTTTGCTGTATTATGTACAACGCAACCTGCAGGAACCAAGGAAGTTCCCAATCATTTCAGGTGATGCTGAGTCAACTGTAACATTACAATGAGACTTTAGACTTCCTTGAGGTCACAGCAGTTGAAGCACTGTGCCTACTGTCCCACTCCTTAGTTTAATTATAGAGATACAGCATAGAAACAGGCCCCTTCGGCCCTCTGAGTCCATGCTGACCATCAATCACCCATTCACACTAATTCTATGTTATCCCATTTTCGCATTCACTCCCTACACTCAAGGGACAATTTACAGAGGCCAATTAACCTACAGACCCACACGTCTTTGGGAAGTGGGAAGAAACTGGAGCACCTGGAGGAAACCCATATGTTCACAAGGAGAATGTGCAAACTCCACATAGAGAGCACCCGATGTCAGGATCAATCCAGGGTCTCTGGCACTGTAAGGCAGCAGCTCTACCAGCTGCACCACTGTGTCTGCTCTAGTAAATATTTACATAGGTCCAGGGAGTTCCCGGCCATCAATAGCTTCTGTGGTCCAGAGAAATCCGAGTTCTATGATTACATCAGAGCATGAGGTTCCGGCCCACATCCAGGAATTCTACACATTCATCTCGCTGCACTTCAGTCCTGATCTCCTGACCTTTGGACACGGATGTATTAGGGAATCTACCCATTGGACTATTCCTGAATTGACAGAAGATGCCCAATGACCACTGAGCCATCAAAATGTGTTTCCAGCCCAACAGCCAGCCCCTCTTCTACAGTAATCTTTGTATTTCTGCGACTTTGGAGTGGTTGGACTCCATACTTGAAGCTTTCCATCATGTGTGGCCACCGGAGGCAGTGGAGTCCATCATCAAAACCAGAAAACATTTTGTTCATACGCTCAGAAGTGATAGGAGCAGAATTAGGCCATTCAGCCCATCAAGGCTTCTCCACCATTCAATCATGTCTGATCTACCTCTCCCTCCTAACTCTATTCTCCTGCCTTCCCATAACCCCTGACGCCGGTACTAATCAAGAATTTATCTATCTCTGCCTTAAAAATATCCATTAACTTGGCCTTCTTTGGCAATGAATTCCACAGATTGACCACCCTCTGACTAAATAAATTCCTCCTCATCGCCTTCCCAAAGGAACCCCCTTTAATTCTGAGGATATGTCATCTGGTCCTAGACTCTCCCAAGAGTGGAAACATCCTCTCCACATTCACTCTATCCAGGACTTTTTTGCAATCAGCATTCCCATGATCCGCATTAGCAAAGGCCCTTGGTAGAACTTTTCTTGCAAAGTTCTCTCCAAAAGATATAAGAGGATGTCAGAGTAATGTATAGATAGTATAGTGCATTTTTATCATGAGTGAGTGTCTTACATTTGTTACACATTTAAGAAAAATCTCATAAATTTGAAAGTATATCTCCTTTTCCTTTCAACACCACATTTCCTGCTGAAAATTGCAGCACCTACTGGTATTTCCTATTGTTGACCTATGAACAGGGGAGTGGATCTAGGAATTTCTGGCATAACTTTGTAGCATCCTAACCACTTGAGCATTGTCAAGGGACATAAAGATTCTGCAGTGAGCTCATTCACTCAATCATTTTATAGATGTTACCTTAATAAGTTCCAGTCTACTATTTGGTATCGTTTTGCCAAAATAGATCTTTCTTATTTAAGAATCCAATGACAAAATATTTATGACACAAAGGTCTAAATGTAACCTTACAAAATATTATTTCCCAAACTGGCTTAAAATGTCCACAGATGTAATATGGAATGTTGTTGTGTTCACATGGTTTTAATTATTTCCAGATATGAGCTGTCTCCTGAGCAGTTTCTACTGTAGTATTTTCTACTTATTGCTTTATTTGAAGGTATATTCAACCAATGTTTCAGCTTACTACCAAGAAATTAATCATAAACACTGTTCTACAATGTATTAAAGCCTATTTCTTTCTGTCAACATTTGTCACCATTGTGGTGCACAACATTTTGAATTTATCAGCTGTTTATCACTTTGAGGTTCACCACGTCATTGCAAAGTTTTCGGTTGCAGTGCCTTCTGGATGACAAGGCAACTTTTTAATGTTATAATTTAGGGCCAGTTGGCTTAGAGATGCAGCATGCCCCACTGAGCATGCATATTAGTCTGTTATTTCACTTTTGCATCCACTCCCTACACATTAGAGGCAATATGCTCCCTAATGTGTAGGGGATGAATGCAAAAGTGGGATAATAAAACTAGTATGAATGGGTGACCGACAGCCAGTGAGGTCTCAGTGCGGCGAAGGGCCTGTTTCCACACTGTATCTCTAAAACAGCTGGTCTGAAGTTTTAGCATTTAAAAAAAAGCTCATCAACCCACAAATCTGCAAAGCTTTGAGGTGTGGGAGGAGACGGGGGCACCCAGATGAAATCCACGTAGTCACAGGGAGAATAAGCAAACTCCACTCAGATTGCTCCCGAGGTCAGGATCAAACCCGAGTTTCTAGTGGTGGGAGGCAACAGCTCTGTCAGATGTGCCACTGTTCTGGCCATAAGATATTATGTTTATCATGGATGTATTAAAAATGATTGCCTCCAAAAGCCCCTCTTAATAAGGACAAGTTTAAATCACGTCTAATTTTTTTAATCTTTAATATTTCTAGTCACTTTCACTGTTGTTTTCACGGACAAACGGAGGCTCTTGTACCTGCCTCCGTCCATTAGGCAATGCATTCCAGATTCAAGCACCTACTGAGTGAAGATTTTCTTCTTCAAATTTCTAGCCCTCATCTTAAACCTGCGCCCAATGTTCAGAGACACCTCTGCTCTGGATAAAGGTTTCTCACGATCTAACCTATCTATTTCTCTCATAAGAGTGTTTTCAATCACCCCAGCCTTCTCCAAAGGTAAATATAATCTCTATCATCTCTGCTCATAGTTGAAACACTCCATTCCAGGCAACACCCTGCTGAATCCCCTCTGTACGCTCCACAGTGCAATCCCATTTTTCTTAAGAAGAAGAAGGGTTTGTCTGAAGAAGGGTTTTGGCCCGAAACGTTGCCTATTTCCTTCGCTCCATAGATGCTGCTGCACCCGCTGAGTTTCTCCAGCATTTTTGTGTACCTCCCATTTTTCTTATAGTGTGGTGACCAGAATTGCACAGAGTACTCCAGGTGTGACCTAAACAATGTTTTATATACCTGTACTATAACACCCTTGCTTTATATTCTACATCTTGGTTAATAAAGCCTAGTATTGCATAATCCTTCTTAACCACCCTTACCTACAGTATCTTTACTGTTGCCTTCTAGAATCTCTGGGCACCATTCTTCTGTTGCTCGGTACTTCCTGGGGTCTGGCCATTCATTGTGTATGTCTTTAGTCCTCCAAAAATGCAACCAATTTTTCAGCATTAAATTCCGTCATCCATTTTACGGCCCAATTTACCATTGATCAATATGTATCTCATTCATTCCCCAAAATCCAGAGAGGTCATCCACCTATATCATTAGTTTAGTTTTCCACTCTCTGTAAATTCTGCTGAACCTGATGAATACATTCAGCACTCTAAAATGTTAACCTAGATTCTCTCTCCAGGGTTGCTGCCCGGCCCGCAGAGTATTTTTCCACAATGATTCCAGAAATCCAACGTGACAGGCTGCAGTGCCATTTGTGAAAGCTATAGTTATGATCTAAATGAATGTTTGACATTACTTTCAATTCAATTATTTTTCCAAAGAATTACATTGAATTTGCTGCACAGAATTGGGGGCATTTGCCCTGCTGGTTGATATCAGTACTCATTAACAGTCTTTCTTTTGTTAATTATATCAGTATTCCTCTCCCTTTCCCCCATCTCACTTACCTAGCTTCTCATTAAATACATCAGATCTTTTTCTACCTTTTATTAAACATGGGTTTAGAGTGTGGTGAGTATGGTGAATGTACTGCCAGAAGAGGCAGTTGTGGCAGGTATATTAACAATATTGAAAGACACTTAGACTAGTAGATGGATAAAAACAGTTTAGAGAGATGTGGACCAAATGCAGGCAAATTTGGCCGGCACAGTGGCGCAGCAGTGGAGTTGCTGCCTTATAGTGCTGGAGACCCACGTTCAATTCTGATTACGGGTCCTGTCTGTACGGAGTTTGTACGTTTACCCTGTGACCGTGTGGGTTTTCTCCTGAACTAGTGCATGGGGGGATTGTTGGTCGGCGTGGATTTGGTGGGTCAAAGGTCCTGATTCTATGCTGAAACTTCTCTAAACTAAACTAAACTAAACTAAACTAAATGTGAAGGAAGGAATTGCAGATGCTGGTTTAAACCGAAGATAGACACAAAAAGCTGGAGTAACTCAACGGGTCAGACAGCATCTCTGGAGAAAAGGATTAGGTGACATTTCGGGTCGAGACCCTTCTTCAGACTGAGAGTCCGGGGAAAAGGAAATGAAAGATATAGATGGTGATATAGAGAGATATAGAACAAATGTATGAAAGATATATAAAAAAGTAATTCACACAGAGAGTGGTGAATCTCTGGAATTCTCTGCCACAGAAGGTAGTTGAGGCCAGTTCATTGGCTATATTGAAGAGGGAGTTAGATGTGGCCCTTGTGGCTAAAGGGATCAGGGGGTATGGAGAGAAGGCAGGTACAGGATACGGAGTTGGATGATCAGCCATGATCATATTAAATGGCGGTGCAGGCTCGAAGGGCCGAATGGCCTACTCCTGCACCTATTTTCTATGTTTCTATGCTTCTAATGATGGTTATGGATACAGGCCATTGTTAGCTGTGGGCTTGGTGAAAACGAGTTACAGATAATGGAACTCACCAGGACAACTCACCAGGACTAAATGGGATTTGCTTAGATGGTGGATCTTGGCTGGCATGGACAAGTTGGGCTGAAGCGCCTGTTTCCGAGCTGCATGACTCTTTAACTCAATTACTCCATGACCAGTTATGCACCTACCTTTTTTGAAATGGCGAATTTTATTTACCAGTCTATTGTACAAGAAGGTCCATACAAGCATAACTAAACCACACCAAGATAAGCTACCTTTGCACATCCTTCAGGTTTGGGCATATAAATATTTTCTTAATTATCCATTGCCATATTGTGATGGAATATTCTGAATAGTCGGAGTTGTCCCTTTGCCTCCCCCATGCATCACATCGAAGAACATGAAATATATACTTTGTGACTCTTTCCTTTTGCTCCATCTTGCTACCATTCATTCAACATTCATAGATGAAACTGCTTAATGCATTCCATGCACATTTTGATTGGGGGAACAGCAATGTGGCCTCTTGGGGCCCCATAGCCCCTAATGGCATTACAATCTCAGTCATAGTGGATTCTTCAGGAGAGTGAGCCATCAGAAAGCACCTGGACCTGATGGTGTACACAGTCGTATTCTCAAAACCTGCGCAGTTCAACTAAATGGAGTTTTTGTGGACATCTTCAATCTCTCATTACCGAGATCTAAGGTTCCCACCTGCTTTAACAGTGCATCAATATAGAGAGTAAGGTGACATGCCTCAACGACTACCAATGACACTAATGTCCCTGCTGATGAAGTGCATTGAGAGCTTGGTTATGGCGCATATCATTTCCTACCTTAGCACAAAACTGGACCCACTACAATTTATCTACCAACACAATAGATCAATGGAGGATGCAAATTGTTATAGGAAGGAACTGCAGATGCCGTTTTAAACCAAATATAGACACAGAATGCTGGAGTAACTCAGCGAGACAGGCAGCATCTCTGGAGAGAAGGAATGGGTGACGTTTCGGGTAGCAGCGAGAAGATGTTGCTGAACTCTCGTTGGAGAGAGGAAAACTTCTTAAATAGAGGATGCAATCTTGCTGACTCTCCACTCTGCATTGGACCACTTGGGGAATAAAAACACATTTGTCAGGCTGTTGTTCATAGATTACAGCTCAGCATTGAACACCATCACCCCCTGCAAACCTGTTACCAAGCCCATGGAACTGTGGGTCACTGTGCATCCCTTTGCAACTGGATCCTTGACCTCCTCGTCAACAGATGAATTGGCATCAACACTTCTGTGTCAAGCACACCATCAGCACAGGGGCACCTCAGGCCTTGTGTTCAGTCTCCTGCTCCATGCACTCTATACACATGACTGTGTAGACGGACACAGTTCCAACTCCTTATTTAAATTTGCAGACACACCACCATTGGTGGACGATTTACAGATAATGATGACTCAGAGTTTAGGAGGGAATTCGACTGTCTGATTGAATGGTGCCAGAACATCCTTGCTCTCAACATCAGTAAAACCAAGGAACTGATTGTTGACTTTAGAAGAGGAAGGCTCAGGATCCAAAAGCCCATTTTCATTGATAGGTCAGTGGTGGAGAGATACAACAACTTCAGCTTCCTTGCCATGCATATTTCTGAAGATCTGTCCTGGACCCATCACATTGATGCATTCACAAAGAAGCCCATCAGTGCCTCGACTTCCTTAGAAGATTTACGAGATTTGGTGTGTCAATGGATACTCTCTTGAACTTCCGTACATCAGCCATGATCATATTGAATGGCGGTGCAGGCTCGAAGGGCCGAATGGCCTACTCCTGCACCTAATTTCTATGTTTCTATGTTTCTACAGATGGACAGTAGAGAGCATATTGACTGGTTGCATCACGGCCTGATTCAGCAACTCGAAAGCCCAGGAACAAAAGAGATTCAAAAAGCGGTGAACACTGCCCAGTCCATTGCAAGTACTGACCTCCCCACCATCAAAGGGATCTATATGAGATGCACTCAAAAAGGCAGCTAGCATCATGAAGGACCCAGACCACCCTGGCCACGCTCTCATTTCACTCCACCCATCAGGAAGAAGGTATGGGAATCTGAAAATTGTAATCTCAAGTTCAGAAACATGGCTTCCCAACAACAATCAGGCTACTAAACACTACGAACTATAAAACTAAACTACAAACTACCTGGGTTGCACTTGGAACTCCAGCATTTGCTTTGTTTTGCACTATGTTGGGTTTTTGCATTTATTGGACTTGTTTTTTTTTGCTAATTTATTATATTATCTATTGAGCATTGTGTTTACAGACCTGCTGCGCTGCTGCATGTAAGAAATTCATTGTTCCATTTAGGTACATATGACAATAAAAACACTCTTGACTCTACATGACTTTCCAGTGTTGTTGGCAATTGCCAATTGCTACAGAGGAAATGTTTTCAATTGTCCTTTATCAACACACAGCAGAAATCCACATCATCAATTTAGGCAGTTATAATGTGTTTTCTTTTCTTAAACTATGCTATCCACTATTTAAAGTACTCCATAGCCGTACACCAGATCCCACTGCCCGGAACAACCCCAGCACACAACTGAAGCTGATTAGAAATCCCTTCACCATTATAATTAAAGACAGAAAATGTGAGCTTTCCAAATAAATGTAGCAGCAACAAATATGTCATTAGTTTACCTTGCAACAAGTTGTCCTTGAACAAGACTTTGTAAATTAAATTAAACATTATATAGGTCTTGCTTCAGATTTTGAAGAATGCAATGTAAGCCTTGTTATTTTGGTGTGCTGGGAGTGCTTTGGTGTCACTGGCAAGCTGCCAAATTGCTTGAGAGCGTATTTTTTTCCTATCAGGACTGGTCTACTGACCTTGTTTTGTTTTCTGTTTGCATTGCGCTGTATCTGATTAGACTTTTTTTTCTAATTCCAATTAATTCAGTTTGGCAATTGTAAAGCATTTTCAAAATAGCTATTGCGCCTCTTAATTGAACACAGCTTTATTGCAGCTGTGGGAGTGTATCACAGGCGTTGTGGGTAGGGTCCAGTTAACTTGCCATTCTAGTTGGCGGTACCAACAAGCTCAGTATATTTGCCTGTCAGTGACCCCCTTAACATCTTGAAAAGGTAGTGTGATTCCCACCTTTCCCATGTAAGCATATACAAGTCTGAACAGCATTGTGTGCTTGGTTTTAAGCATGCCCTGTGCTGGGTGGTCTGGGGACTTATCCTACTTCCCATCTCATTTGCCTGCAAACGCCTTCACCTTGTCAGGGCCAATAATTATCCAGTTGGTGATGCTCAGAGCTGCCATTCCTAAGATTGGATTAGATTGAAGAGGCTGAGGTTTGGTTCCTCTGTGCCTTTTCTCAGTCAGTTAGTGTATACACCAGGGGCCTTGGAGGCCTACAGCAGAGATACACTAACTTTCTCTACCCTCCCTTATTATGGAGCTTAATAACAGCAGGCAGTGTATTAATATGTAAGAGATCAAGAGATTATTGATTAGAATCACTTGCCTAATATCCCCTGTCTGTCATGTAGTTCAGCAGCCTTTCATGATTTTTTGTGTCAGTCTATTTAAATATTCATGACCGAGTTTCTTTGTACCTCTACAGCTGAATTTCTAATTAATCTGTCAAAGAAATACAATATGCCCCAAAGCTTTATTATTATATGGGTCAGCTGCAACAAAAGATGACCAGATAGCCCTAGGGATAATTAATGATAACAATACAGTATTTACCCAGGTTCATACCTGGGGTTTAAGTGTGTGCTAAATGAGACTCAGACCACTCAAGTCAACCTTTGAAGCACCCTCATGTGCCAGACTAAATAATAATGATGGGGAGGAGAGAGCAAGGAGAACTCTACTGCTTAACAACATAATCAGCAATTATGACTGTGAAATAGGGAGAAGGATGGATTTTATCTCATTATAAAGGACCAAGTATAAAGTCTTTATCTGTCATAAGCACTTTTCTTTTGAATTCAAATAAATTTTTTCCCTTCTAAAGGTGAGTGATCAGGTTCATGAATTTAATTCCAGTGCAGAAAGCTGCTCTAATTAGTGGAATACATTGGCTAAAATATGAATGACATTTGCTCCAGCTTGCAGTGGCCCATTAATGCAGGATGTCATAGTTTAACTTGAACTGTGTCATTGTTCTCATGTCAATTAATTTCTGTCATCACTATTGCTTATATTGCACTAAATCATCCAGTTTAACAATTCTGTAATTATTTTAATGCCGCATTGGTTTCATGCTGTTTTTGTTAGGGTTTTTATTTAAATTTAAGGCTTATCTCGAAAAACCTTAACGTTGCAGCATTCGTTTCCCAGGGTCTTTACAGCACACGTTTTGGAAGAAGCAACGTTTCAAACATATTTCTGTATTTTGTTTGAATATGTTTGTTTTCATTAAATGTTATGAAATGCACACCGAGTTCCAAATCAGGAAAAGAGAGCTGCTGCTCGGTTAGCTAGAGAAACAAAACAGATTTAGGTCAAACCTGTTACTTGTGTTTCAAGTCAAGAACTGTAGGCAAGTTTAGTTCAGAGCCAAAATCTCACGTTCAGTTGATTCGTCTTTCACTCAGAATAAAAGCAGAACCAAGTAAATATTAACTGTAGCAGTCTAATTGCTCAAAGATAAGACCTCCATTGGAAGGTGAAAGGTTTAATATTACTTCAAGATTATTATAGAGTAACTCAGGCCATAATTATAACTGGGGAAGGACAGACATCATTAGTTATACTTCTGAACAAAGCTGGCTACAGTCCTTTTACTACCTCAGGTTACAATTTTTCACAATCACTTTGAAAAGATTTTGCTTCCAATTAAGTCCAGAAAACCAAACAGAATGTCTGTTCTAATAAGATGACTATATGGGCTTCATTAAGCTTGACATAATTTTAAATTAGGAAAAATATACCTGCAAGTATTTCTTTTTAGTTAAGAGTGATGCAGATAAATGCATTAAAGCAGAAAAGCACTTCAAAGTCAAAACAATAAAGGTACTTGCTGTCAAATATAGTTTTGTTAAAAGGTGGGGATATGCTTAAATTAATGTAATCAATCCCCCTACATATTTGATAATTTAGTGTTTCTATTAAGTGAATAAAAATGGAAAATCCAAAAGCATTTCAGTCTGGGACCATTTTATTCATTCTTTTTAGCTGAAAGCTTATAAGTGTGAGTTCTTGTCACTAAATATTATGCCTGGATTCCATCTGTTGTAATGTTTACATTCCTTGTTGGATACTGTAATTTTATGTTGCACAAAGCACTGATGCTGATTTGATTTATTTCAACTGACAAGTTTGGTTGGAAAATATAACATAAGTCTACGGACGTCTTTTATTTTTGTTTTATTTATGTGAGAAGGACAGTGCTGAAAATGCACAAGCATCTCCCAATTAATTGTGAAAAATAAATTTAGATTTCTGGCTAATAATAGAACTATGAGTCAGGAAAGAAAAGAAAAAAATAATTGTTTTAATGTATCACTAGACCAAGGGGACCTGTTGGGTCCCGTCCCCTCAATGCGCGGTTGCGGTGGGTTGGCGGCCTTCGGCATCACACACACACAGTAGCCCCTCCCTTGATATTATATGAATATTATTCATTCGCTACTTTTACCCCATCCCCCTCCACTCACACATAACCCCCAACTGCGCAGGCGCGGCTAGGGGGGGGGAGGGGGGGGGCGGTAGAGAGGGAGGTGGGTAGAGAGGGAGAGGGAGGGGGTAGAAATTGAGGGGTGGGGGGGGGCGGCATTACAGGGGAGGGCTGGTTCGCGAATGCAATATTCCACCACTCACCCATAGGTCTTAATATTCACCACTCCCGAGAGAGGGAGGGGGGAGAGAGGAAGGGGTGCAGAGAAGGGGGGCTGAGAGGAAGGGCCGCCTCCCCCCCTCTCCCCCCCTCTCAACCCTCCTCTCCTCCCTCACTCCTACCCCTCTCCATCCCTCTTCTTCTCCCCCTCTCCACCCCTCCCTCTCCACCCCCTCTCCCCCCCTCCCTCCATCCTCTCTCCCTCCCCCTCTCTTAGCCCCCTTCTCTCTCTCTTTCTCTGCCCCTGGGAGGGGGAACAGAGGGAGGGGGAGGGGGTAGAGGCAGCACCTACCCAGGTCGTAGAGCAAAAGCCTCCCCATCAGGTACCGGGCCGAGCTAGGCTGTGGCCAGTGTGGATCAGAACGAAGCCCCGAGCGATTTGAGGACGGTGAAAAGCAGCGGAGGGCTGGCCGATCATGGCTTCCGTGAGGGGAAGGCCACTCACCAGCGTGACGTTACTCGCCAACCTTCAGTGGCTACTAAACATTAAGATCTGTTTTCTTTCTGGTTTTCTTGCAACTGCTAAATATGTTCACGATTCCATTGTTTGAGTTCTTAAGCACTGTTGCCTTTGTTTTGGTTGTAAGAACAGTTTAGTTTATTTTTAGTTTAGTTTAGAGATACAGTTTGGAAACAGGCCCTTCTGCCCACCGAGTCCTAACTGACCAGCGATCCCCGCACATTAACACCTATCCCACACACACTAGGAATAATTTGCACTTATACCAAGCCAATTAACCTACAAACATGTACATCTTTGGACTGTGGGAGTAAACTGCATATCTCAGGAAAAAAACCCATGGGGAGAACATACAAACTCCATACAGACAGCAACCATATTCGACCCGGGTCTCGGGCGCTGCAAGCACTGTAAGTCAGCAACTCTACGGCTGCGCCATCGTGCCGTTCAGTTCTTAAGCATTGTTCCCTTTGGTTTGGTTGTAAGGACAGTTACATTATGTAATTGTCTCAATGCATTGAAAATCTCGATGCACTGGAGATATCTAGAACAATTTATATTTATAGGCTCCAATCTCTGTTTTGAAACTGATATTGGCTTCCTTCATGCACTGGAAGAGTGAGGCACTGTTACTTTCTGCCCAGAATAAAATATGAGTATGGCAATCAAATGCTTATTAGAAACATATTTTCAGAAGTCAATAAATTGAGAGGGGACTCTCAATAGGCTCTCAATATTGAGATTGTGATTGAGGCAGTGCAGTGTAGGTTCACGAGACTGATCCCTGGGATGGCGGGACTGTCATATGAAGAAAGATTGAAAAGACTAGGCTTGTATTCACTGGAGTTTAGAAGGATGAGGTGGGATCTTATAGAAACATATAAAATTATAAAAGGACTGGACAAGTTAGATGCAGGAAAAATGTTCCCAATGTTGTGCGAGTCCAGAACCAGGGGCCACAGTCTTAGAATAAAGGGGAGACCATTTAAGACTGAGGTAAGAAAAAAACGTTTTCACCCAGAGAGTTGTGAATTTGTGGAATTGTCTGCAACAGAGGGCAGTGGAAGCAAAATCACTGGATGGATTTAAGAGAGGGTTAGATTGAGCTCTAGGGGCTGGTGGAATCAAGGGATATGGGGAGAAGGCAGGCACGTGTTATTGATTGGGGACGATCATCCATGATCACAATGAATGGCGGTGTTGGCTCGAAGGGGCGAATGGCCTCCTCCTGCACCTATTTTCTATGTTTTTCTATGTTAATATTGCTCTCAATAGACTCAACGAGTGGATTCTTCCAACAGGTTAAAAGTAAATAAACTAGCAAATTGTACTCCTGAACAGTAGGTTATCCTCATCTCAGTAAGATTTATAATTCATTCTTACAACAATAAACAGGAGATATACGTAATATGTAGGAAGGAACTGCAGATGCTGGTTTAAACTGAAAATCGACACCAAAAGCTGGAGTAACTCAGCATCTCTGTAGAGAAGGAATGCGTGATGTTTCGGGTCGAGATCCTTCTTCAACTGAAGGCTCAAGGCCCCCGACCGCGGGAGAACAATGAGGGGAAGAGATTGAACTTTTTATTTCACCTTCCATCACAATGAGGAATGTGGAGGAGTCACTGTGGTGGATGTTCATGTTAAAATTTTTAGTGGTATGACTGTATGGCAAATCAAATTCCTCGTATGTTGCAAAACATACTAGGATAATAAAGTATGAATATGATTATGATACTGAAGATAGAGAAGGGAACTGCAGTCTGAAGAAGAATATCGACCCAAAACATCACCCATCCATTTTCTCCAGAAATGCTGCCCGTCCCGATGAGTAATACTCTGTGTCTCTCGAGAGGATCTTCCCATTCACAGTGTGGGGGGAAACCTAAAGTCAGAAAGTTAAGCCACTAGAGCATCATCATTGGAGGGTAAGATCATTATAACATGACAGGCACAATGGAAAGCAACTTAGCTTTAGGTTTAGGTTAAGGCTTGTTATTGTCACATGTACCGAGGTACAATGAAAAGCTTCGCTTTGCATGCTATCCAATCAGATCAGATTAGTCTGTACATAAATTCAATCAAGTCAAACTCAATTCCAATAAATAAAGCAAAGTGCCAGATACAGAGTGCAAAATCCAATGAAAATCCAATAGATCCCACCCTGAGCCAGGATGGAAGTGAGACTCTCAAGTTGGAGGCAGTTAAAGGTCTCGGGATCCTGTAAAATTCCATTGGTGATGATTTGTACATTATTGTGCTCCCACCCAGACCATCCATCTGAAAATGCAACAGGATATCACTTTTTTTTTGCTGGTGCATGCACACATAAATCATAGTTTATGTTAAAGGGGATTGACATTTTTATTTTCTATTAGATTCTATGATGGATTTGGATTCAGGAAGCCACGGCCTCAATGTTTACTGAGGCAAGAATTCCAGGCCGCAATTCAGATGGTGTTCTGGTTATCCTGAAAGCCATCAGTGTTATGTTCTCAGTGTGAAAGGTTCTTTTTTGCAAACTACACTAAAACTGGAAGAGATTAAAAGATCTGACGTAATGAAATATTTAAATGATCAAATGACTTCTCAAGAGTAATTTGGTTCTTTGCCAATCCCATTGCTTGGAGGTAGATCAACATATTTGCAACTTTTGTGTTATGTTTGCTCCTGCGATGAACTTTGATTTAGTTTAATTAGAGATACAGCGTGGAAACAGGCCTTTCGGCCCACCGAGTTCACGCCGACTAACGATCCCTGTACACTAGCACATTAAGGACAATTTGCAATATTTACCAAAGGCAATTAACCTACAAACCCGAGTGTCATTCGAGTGTGGGAGAAAACTGGAGCACCGTGGAAACTCACGCATAGTCAAGGGGAAAATGTACAAACACAATTCAGACAGATTGAACCCATGGCCTCTCTGGCACTCTACTGCTGTGTCACCATGCTGCCCCTGAAATATGTCACCTCTAAGAATGCCCATTTACACCTCTATAACGGTGCCCACATTTACTACCTTTGGATGGTGATTGAAATCCTTACGTATCTCCAGATCTGAATATTTTCAATAATCTCCCTGTCAAGACAAACTTGAGTTCATTTTATACTCTGCCAATTATGTCCTAACTTGCACCAAGTCCTATTCACTCTTCATTCAATGAAACAAACCGTTGAGGTTAAAATGCTTGAATTTAATTTCCATTGCCTCCATGATCTCACTTTTCCATATCTCTAAAATGTCCTCCAGACCTCTAATTCTCAGAGGCATCTGTCCCTCTGATATTCTGCCTCCTCAAATCGGTTAATGTAATTGTTCCTCCTCTGGCAATTGTGTAATAGTCTGCCATGTCTTAAGCTTTTGGAATTTCTTCTCTAAATCTTCATGTGCCTCTACTTTCCTGCTGTAAATTGCCTGCTCATGTCCACCTATTTGATTGAGTGTTTGGCCATCTACTCTATAAAATTGTACAAAATTATTTTTGCAAATGTTTCTATGAAGTGGATTGTGACCATTGTGAAGGTGCTCCGAAAGTGTAAGGAAGTCACATTTGTTTTGAGATTTTAAATTCCTACCCATGCATATCCATCAATCTTTGGGGATGGGATTGGATGAAATGGAGTGGGCCATGGTTCTACTTTGAATCTGTTTCTAGTGTGATCTTTGTAAGCCAAAAGATCCAAAGGCTCAAGTCACCCAGTTGCACAAGGAACCCAAAATGAAAATCACCATTCTTTGTATGATTAAATAAATTATTATTTAAGGTCAGTTTTTGACATTGCATTGTTAATATGTCATTGGGAGGTAAAAACAACTACAACTTATATTTTTAAAATGCCTACTGAATGAAGCAGATTGAGATTACTCATCCCATTGCCCTAAATTCCTGTAGGCATAGACCCCTTCTGTTCAACCTTTCCTCATATGATAATTGCTCCATAATGGGGATCATTCCAGTGAATCTTCTCCAAGCTCCCGCATTAAGTTAAGGGACCTACATTGTACATAGCACAAAGGCAGAGATTGCCACAACAGCATCTGAATAGACACTTGCATCAGCAATGAATAGAAGGCTATAAACTTAATGCTGATAAAAGGGGTTAGTATTGACAGGCACATGATAGTCAGAATTACATGGTGGACCGAATGGCCTGTTCCTGTGCTACATGAATTTACAACACTATAACTGTGGTATTACCTAGTGCTTGAAGCTTGAGTATTGACATAGTTAATCTGTCTGACCAACTACACATGGCAATAATTTTATGAAGCTTAAAATTAAATCAATTTTGGGAGAAAACAAGTGCAAATATAATCTGACTAATATAATAAACAGCTTGTGTATATTTAAGCCTCATTTGCTGTGACAATGATGATGTAGAGTAAGGTTATAGATAAGATCACAGCCGGAGCAATGTTCCATTAACAAAAATAGTGTAATTAGCTTGCAGGCATGTTACAGAATTAAACAAGACTGCGATATTAAAATACAGAAGTTGTCACCCTCCAGATGTATATTTTTTCTGTTTATGGAGGCCTTGCGTGTGATGCTGTGAAGGAAGAATATGAATCATTTTTATGTTGCTTCTGGCCTGAGATTCCCACTTGGGCCAAATGGGAACTACAAGAAAGCAGTCACAGAAGAATAGGTCACGTATGCATCACCAAGATCTTCAAATAGAAATACAGTTTTAAATTGTCGGCATTAATGATGTCTAAGTTTGGGCTTTCATTGTTTAAGTGCTTCCTATAAATCAAGAATGGCACAAAGGAGATAAGAATGAAAACTGGAGATATCTTATACATTAAATTGCTCGAGGGGCATGGTGGCGCAGCGGTAGGGTTGCTGCCTTATGGGCCTGCCCCGCTTAGGCGATTCTTTAGGCGACTGCCAGCGACCAGTTTTAATGGAATTCACCTACGACACCTGGCGACAACCTACAACATCACCTACATCAACCTAAGACAACCCACGACAGCAAAAATTGTTGCCACTGTCCCCAAAATATTTTCAACATGTTGAAAATTTTGCGGCAGTCGCCTGTAGTTCCTTTAATTACATCCAAAAAAATCGCCTAAGTAGGATCGGCCCATTACAGCGCAGAGACCAGGTTTCGATCCTGACTACGGGTGCTTGACTGTACGGAATTTGTACGTTCTCTCCGTGACCTGCATGGGTTTCCCCCGAGATCTTCGGATTCCTCCCACACTCCAAAGACGTACAGGTTTGTAGGTTAATTGACTTGGTATAAATATAAAAATTATCCCTTCTGTGTGTAGGATGGTATTAATGTGTGGGGATCGCTGGTCGGCGTGGATTCCGCGAGCCGAAGGACCTGTTTCCGCGGTGTATCTCTAAACTAAACTAAACAAAAAAAATCAACGCAGTTTGCTCACCGCCTCATAGACCACTCCTTACAGTGATCTCCTATTTCACAAATATCTCACAAAATCCAGTTCAGTCCGATTGTTTTATTATGAAATGCGCGAGGTTGATTTCGATATATTTGTGGCATGAGTAAAAATGGATGTAATTAAAGGAAAGCTGACACTATACCTATGCCGCTAACACACACACCAAGTGAGCCAAGAAGAAAGATCATGCAATGCAAATTTATTACGACTGCTACAAAATTGGAGCTCAACCATCCAACTAACCCTGACATTCAAATGTGCATTCAGCGCCAAAATCCATAGCAAAGATCGCAGGTCAGTTGTTTGATCTCATTGCCTGTTGCTGTGTCTTAAGGCTTTTGGTGGTCTCCGGAGATTTCAGAAATGGATAAAGTTAAATGTGAATAATTTGCACGATGCAGAAGGATTTTGTCTTGACTTCCAAGCTTCTGCACAACCATTTGCTCACAAACATGGGTGTATTAGCTACGTTAAAGATAGCATATTTGCATAAGTCAAGTCGAGTTTATTGTCATATGCACAAGTAGGCTGAGGTACATGTACAATGAAAACTTTGCTTGCAGCAGTATCACAGACACATAGACTGTAACACATAATCTACACATAAATTACACACAAATTGTACAAGACAATGAAAAGAAAAAGACTGTACAAAAACAAGATATTAATGCAAAATCACCATTAGAAAAGTCCACACTGGTGCAAGAGTCGGTCCGTAATGCTCTGATGTCAAGGCAGGATTATGGTTGTGCAAGTTGTTTCAAGAACTTGATGGTTGTACAAAGGTAGCTGTTCCTGAACATGGTGGTGTGTGACTTTAGGCTTCTGTACCTCTTGCCGAACAATCGCAGCGAGAAGAGGGCATGGCCTGGATGGTGGGAATCCTTGCAATAAATTGTCACCTTCTTGAACCAGTGCCTCGTGTATAAACACAAGCTCCAATCATAAAGGCAGACTGAAAGCAGACCCTGAAATGTAGTGTCACTGGTTGTTGATGTGACGGATGACTTGGGAGGATGACAGTTCATAGCCTTGGGATGTGAAAGTTCAGAAAATATCTTGAAACATCATTGATCTGAAACATTAACTCAGCTTCACTCTGTTCACTGATGCCGCCTGACCTACTGCATATTTCCATTACTTCTCTATTATTTTGTATTTCCAGCATCAGCAGTACTTTTCCTCAGGGTCCAGAAGAACAGGCTCAACATAGGCGTGGGCAGTTTGGGCTGATTGACTGAATGCCATCAGTAACAGAATCAGTGCTGAAACTAAGATTCACAAACGCTCCAAAGAGAGAACATCATGTGCTATAAAACCGCTGGCACATATTCAGACTGGCTGCTCACAAATCCAGCAACCTGCTGAATAGATTGCTGAGACAAGCACACACATATCTCCTGGTATTGATAACCACAATTGCAGCAAGCCGAATTGGCATTGAAGAGGTCTGTACTGACAATGGTGCATGAGTTAATGGGCAGCTTTTCCCTATTCCCGTATTCATCTGAGATGCCTGACCAAGACTTGTGCACAACTTTAACCTCAGACACAACATGTTGGAGTAATGCAATGGGTCAGGCAGCATTTCTGGAGAACACAGATAGGCGACGATTCATGTTATGCTCCTTCTTCATTGTGAGGGTGGGGGGGGGGGGGGAGCTGGGAGAATAGAAGGCAGGACATAAGCATGGCAAGTAATAGGTGAACATAGGCTGGTATGGAGTTTGATCAGCAGATAGTTGGAAGAAAGCCAGAAATTCAAACAGAGGATGTGACAAAAGAATTGAAGAGATGCAAATTGTGAAGCCTCAGGAAATAATGTGGGTGGAGAGGGAGGGGGAGGGGAGACATAATTGTGTGTCCAGGTGGGGCACAAGGGATGGAAGGGGGTATAAAACAGGGCCGGCCTTAAGCCGATTGGACCGATTGCTGCCAATTGGGCCCCGCGCCTAAGTGGGGCCCCGCGCTAGAGTAATCCAAAGCTCCGCTCTAGGATCTTTGGAGTATTCTACTCTCGGCTCTGGTAGATCTACCCCGGGTGGAGGGGGGAGAGAGGGGCGGAGAGAGAGTAGAGGGGTGGAGGGGGAAGAAAGGGGTAGATGGGGAGGGGGTGTGAGAGGGAATGGAGAAGTGGGAGAGGGGGAGGTGGGTCGTTCCCTCACGGTCCCAGGGCAGGGCTCCCGCCCCTCCATTCGCCGTGCTTCACGCACACAGCCCCGGCTCCACCCCACTCTCTCCCTGGGGAGATGCGGTGAACACTACAGGGAGGGCCGGGCCTCGCCGTGGGTTGGAGCAACGTGAACCCCACTGCACAATCTTCACTGCACCCCTACATCAGCAACGATCTATGGATTTTGTTTTAATTGCACTACATACTTCGGTTTAGCACTTGTATGGTCAGGTTACCTAGTGTTGCTGCTTATTAATTTATTGTATTATTGATTATTTTATATTTATTCATTGTGCTATTGCATTAATTTGCTTGTAAAGCTGCAGCAAGTAAGTGTTTAATTGTTCTCTTCCCGGTGCATTTGACAATGAAACACTCTTCACTTCCATTGCAACCAGCATTCTAATGATAACTTTCATTATCTCTTTCACGCCAGTCCCCTTTAGCGATGATGAATTCACTTTTCTATAATTTTGTGCCATGTTTGCATGGATCAATGAAAGCACCTTTTTTTAGGCTTCCCTGTCCAACTGAAGTTAATGTATAGGTAGGAACTGCAGATGTTGGTTTAAACCGAACCAGCATCTCTGGATAGAAGGAATGGGTAACGTTTTGGTACGAAGCACTTCTTCAGTCTGGGTCTCGACCCGAAACGACACCCATTTCTTCACTCCAAAGATGCTGCCTATCCCTCTGAGTTACCCCAGCTCTTTGTGTCTATCAACAGAAGTTAATGGCAGCCTCAAATTTCCTGCCTTTATGTTTTATTTACTGTGGCGTCTTAGGTTGAAAAACGATGGTGAGGACTTGGTCATTGGTGTCGATGTGATTTTTTGTCCTCAAAGGATTCCCCCTGCGTGTAAGGACATAAAAACTGTGGAGCCTCATCTCTGCAGTCTGGAATCATGTGAATGGACATTTATGTAGATAGAATAAAATTGATTCTGACATTTCACCATCAAAAATAGGCTATCATTGAGGTTGTTCTGCCATAATGCTCTTGAGGTAAGTGCAGGATCATTAAACTAATCAAACTGATCTGTGAATATACTGAAATTTATGTGTGCAAAATAATTAATTAAAGTAAAATAAAATTTCTCTTTTTTTGATCTATTTATCAAAATACTTCTTTGTCATTCAGTGGTGCAGTTACGATATATTTGAGAAGGAAGCTAAATTGCCTGCACTTAGCATTAAGGAGTTGTTTAATCTGAAAATATTTTAGGTACCATAAATTACTAACGTCATCTACTAAATAAATGGTAAAAAATACATTGTAACTTAAATATGATCCCGAAAGCTGAAAAAATAGCTCGAGCGCCCATGTCAAAAATGCAATACTAATGATCAAGTTCATTAACAGTGCAGCTCAGAATTTCGAGACTCAGATCATTGCCAATATTGTTCTGCTTAATTGGCTCTTTGGTGCAAACGGGCCGAGCCATTGACTGTGCTACCTCTGAAGACCCAATCTCGCCATTATCCCCACTGCGGCATATCCTGGTCATGTTTCCAGGAGATTTAATGTGACTTAGCAGCAAGTGGATTGTGGCTCCAAATGGCACAATTCATGCCACTTGACGAGACCCTGCCTAACCACGAACAGCCAGGCTTGCATCTATTCATACTTTGGCAAGGATGTGATTTATAGACAATTGCATTTAGTCACAGTGTTGTAATATTCAGCGGGTGTAGCTTGACATCTCGGAACAATAACGGCAGACTCGCTAACATGATAGAATTAAGTTTGTCTGAAATTTTACTAGATACTAATCACTAGAACTGAGAATAAATTGGAGATACTTTGTCGACGGCACAAAGTGGTATATGTTGAGTGCTGGTGCAACTATCAAAAATACTGTCCCTGTAAGGACTGACTATTATCTCAATTGCCAATCAATACATTTTAAGCAGTTAGAACTGATTTCATGATCAGTGCTCAGATCCAACATTGTTTCTACAATCACTGAAAATAGTATAAAAGCGGGTTCTCAACTTTCTTTAGTATCAACACGAGATTTCACACTGAGTTAAAACTTTCCAGCAAATGATCTCTGATGGGATTTGTGAAGGAAAAATAAAATTGCGCTGGTAATTTTTTTCCAATTTAAAATAGCAGACTTAATCGACAACTTTTTGGAGATTTGAAAGAATTAATCTTAATATTTTAATATTATTACATGAAAATGAGTTCTAGTGATAATTCATTTTTGAAACTGTTACCACCTTTTCATCGTTTCTGTAAAATTATTAGGGTGGACCCTCTGATGTTCATTTATAGAATCTTAAGTGGAGAGACACTTATCTCTTTAAAAATGAGCCAGTGTAATTAAAGGTGGGAATGTGGAAGGGTTCAAGCACAGGCAACATGACACATAGTCAGCTATCGCTATTCCACAGTGGTTTATCAAAGGCTACTCCTTTAATATGGAGATTACACTTATGTACTTGTCTGAACTTGAAAGGCATTTTCCTAATTTACTTATTAATGAGATGTAAATCTATTTTTTCACTGAGTGTCACAAGTTTTATAAAATGTGTGTATTTAGCAAGCAATAAATCCTATAATTTAGAAATTTCTCAGCTTTCCTTATTAATTCTGTTAAAAATTGATAGGCTTTATGTTAAATTTATTAATATTGGTTGCTGTCATTCACTTGGCAGCTCTTACTGAAATATGCCTTGACAGCAGCTACATTAAAGATGTATGCCATTGTGTTCAGCACAGATTAATGAAGCATAGTAAAAAAAATAGCTGTAAAAAGGAAAGTGATCAGAATGCGAAAACAGTCGATCTAATGAAGCCTTGCATTTCATTTTTTTTTTAATTTTGCAGTCTGGTTATGCTCACCAGTGGTACAGGACTAGCAAGAAAGTTGCTCCGGGTTTCATTACAATGTGTAGAGCCATTCTGAGGAGAGTCTAAATGTTTTAAACTTCCTCAGGCAGATGTTAAAAATATTGGAACCAAATTTGCAGAACAAAGTCGTGGGACTTTGCTTCGAGAGTGGCCTTAAAACATCCCCACAAATAAATTTACCTGGATATCTCAATTGATCACAAACAACAGATTGTTCATGAGGAAGGAAGGAATTGTTAGATCAAGAGTCCAATTTACAGCCTACTGTCACACTCAGCAAGAGAAAGCTCTCTTTGATGTGAAGAACCATATACATTTCGCTAATTACCAATAGCATTGATTAACATTCTCTGTTTGATGTGCCAGAGTTTATATATTCTGAAAGAGAAAAAAAATGAGTCTTCCTCTGATTTTAGAGATTTGCATAACCTCACAAATGAATGGGATAATAATTACCCACATCTGTCATTTCGGTAACATTTAAACTCTGATTATGCTTTGCAGTGAATTTACTGTTTATTGTACATTACCATGTGACTTTATCACTGTTACTATTCTAATGCATTTATCAAAATCTCATAAACATGTTCATGTCACAGGAATACAATGATGGCAGAAATGTAATGCTGCAACTGTTTTAACACAAAGCAATCTCGGCAGTGATCCTAATAATTAAATCGGCAATCCAATGTTTAAGAAGTCATGTCAATTAATAGGTCTTTTTTTTCCTTCGTAGGTTCCAGTAAGGATGCAGCCTCAAGCCATTTTATTGCTTCTGGATTTTTAACAATTTCTGGGGCAGCCAAGCTGTGCTTCCATTCTGAGTATGAAGAAATAATTTGGGAATCTGCCATGCCAGGGCTGTAATGGAAACATATGAGTCTGGACAAAGTAAAAACAGCTCCATTGCCAGCCTGAAGCAGGCAGTGGGTATTTGAGTACATTAATAGGGGAGTAATGTTTGCTCTGGGACTCCCTTTTTAGAATTGTCAGCAGTTCTACAGATTGACAGAGATTTTACAGGAACATGTCATTTGGCCCTTCTGATAAAAAGCTTCACTTATGCTCCCACTTAAAGCTCCTCCAACCCTACTTCAAATAAACCTATCATCATATCCTTCCAATCTTTTCTCACATACTTACCTAAGTTCCCCTCAAATGAATCAAAGCTGTTGTTGTCAAGTGCTCCATTCAACAGCAGGTTCCCTATTCTAAGCACCTTCTGTATAAAGGAGTTTCTCTGATTTCCCTATTGGGTTTATTAGTGACCTCAACAGGATTTTGCAGCTCTTTGGTGATCAAGGCAGTGATTATTGAAAGCTGTGGAGGAAACATACAGGATTTGGGGTCTGACTTTGGTTTAAAAAACCTATCTTGAAGCCCATGTGCTTTCTCCCCTCTTATCATCATATCAATACCTTATGAATCAGCTTTCCCTCACACATATCATCCCTTGAGAATCCACACACCAATCCATACATTAGCAGTCCTATCAGCCCATTGTCTGTACCTAGGCCCCAATTGTCCACTACTACTAATTACTAATTGCAAATCTTCCAGCCACATGCCAGAACCATTGAAAAATTCCCACCAGTTATTTAAATACAGCGATTTAAAACACATATTCATGGTCAAGGCAGTGTTCACAATCTTTGGTCTATGCGTTTTGACCATGTTTTAACTCATAAACCATATAACCTTATTTGCAAAAACAGAACACTGGAAGAATTCAGTGGGTCAAAGAACATCTGTGGAAGCAAAACGGTGTAAGTCAGTGTTTTGGGTCAAGACTCTGGATTAACACTGAGAGGAAACAGGAATTATTGCCTGTATAAAGCCCAACATAGAGGGGTGGGAGAGGAGCTGGTGCCGGTGGGATCGAGGCTGGTGGGGAATAGGTGGAAGCATATGGATAGGGAATGATGAGTAGATTAAACCAGTTGGGAAAGGGGTTCCTTTTACAACGGAATAGCAGATGCTAGTTTACACCAAATATAGACACAAAATGCTGGAGAAACTCAGCAGGTCAGGCAGAATCTCTGGAGAAAAGGAATAGGTGATGATTCGGGTCGGAAGCCTTCTTCAGACTGTATACGTTTGACAAGTCTGATAGTCAGATGGAAAGGAGATGGTGGGCAGGGAACCGGGTGGGAGGAGGGGATGGGACAGATGAATAAAGGGAGATGAAAACTAGACAAACTAGCGAGTGTATGTAAGAGAAGCGCATTGGGAATGCGAGTTACCTGAAATTAGAAAATTCAATATTCATAACATTGGTTTATAAGGTACCTAAGTGAAATATGAAATATTGTTCTTCCAATTTGTTTTTGGCCTCTCCTTAACAATGGAGATGGGTGAGGATGAAAGGGTAGAATGTAATTGAGAAAATAGAAATCAAAGCTTTATGCCCCTGTCCCACTAAGGCGATTTTTTAGGCGACCGCAGGCGACTAGGCTGTCGCCACATAGTCGCCGGGGTATTGCCTGTATGGTCTCCTCAGTTGCCCAAAGAATCGTACCTTTTTTCTGGTCGCTGCTGGATTTTGAAATGTTCAAAACTTTTCGGTGACAGTCAGCGCCCGTAGGCTTCACGCCAACGATCGTAGCCTGACGTAGATGCTGTCGCCAGGATGCCATAGGTTGTCGCCAGGATGACGTAGGTTGTCGCCGGGTGCTGACTTCGGTGAATTCCATTGGCAACTACCTACGTCAACCTACGTCAACTGGCGACTGAATTGTCTTCCCTTGGTGTAGCTTGTCGCGGGTGGATGGAGGTTGTCGTAGGTGTGGTCGTAGGTAGACGTCCGAATGGGTCGTCGGTTGTCGGTAGCGTGACGTCGAATAGGAGGTAGGTCGTTGTAGACATTGTTGTAGACATTGTTGTAGGGGGGTCCAGTCGCTGGTTTTTCGGTGACCTGCTACGACTATGACTGTCGCCGGCAGTCGCCGAAAAAATTGCCTAAGTGGGACAGGCCCATAAGATGGCCATTGTGGACAAAGCACAAAATGGTTGCTTCATCTACACTGGGTCTTGCTGATGTAGAGAAACCCACTATGCAAGCATCCAAAGGCAGTAAAGCAAGTTGGAGGAGGACCAGGTGGACCTCTGCCTCACCTGGAAGGGCAATTTAGGTCCCTGAACGATGATAAGGGGGGAGGTGATGGCTCAGTTGTCGCACCTCCACAATGTGGGGGCAAGTGTGAGGAGACAGGGAAAGGTGTGTGGGTGGGATAAGTGGAGTGGTGAGTCTCCAAGGCAGTGGTCCCTGTGGAAAGCAAAAAGTAGGGTGGGAGCATTGAAGGTGGGACTGTTGGTGTGATCATGTAGAAATGGCAGAGAATAGATTGGTTCCAGAGACTGGTGGGCTGGTCATCAGCCCCTTTCCATCTGGTTCCGCCGATCACCTCCTAGCTCATATCTAACAAATCCCATTCCCTGTCCCTCATTACAGAGGCCTACATAATGACAATCATTCCTGTTCTCTGTCAGTCCTGAATTAAGATGGAGACACAAGTGATTGCAGATGCTGGAATCATGAGCAAAATAAAACAACATGCAGTCAGGAAATTCAATGGGTCAGGCAGCAACTGTGAAATGAATGGGCTGATGACATTTTGGGTCAGGATCCTTCTTCGGACTGATCTCAATATTGGGTTTCTATTGCAGCCCTGGCATGTCAGGTAGTTCCCAAATTGCCTTTTCCTAAACAAAATTGAAGTACAGCTAGGGTACACAAAATTGCTGGGGAAACTCAGCGGGTGCAGCAGCATCTATGGAGCGAAGGAAATAGGCGACGTTTCGCGCCGAAACCCTTCTTCAGACTCTGCAGTTAGAGAGGAGGTTGTGAAACTGTCTCCGGAGAGAGGAGGAGAACTTCTTCAAAGTAGGCATACCTTGAGGAGATATCGCAGTGGAGTAGACAAAGTGTTCAAAAGGGAACTGCAGATACTGGAATATCGAAGGTACACAAAATTGCTGGGGAAACTCAGCGGGTGCAGCAGCATCTATGGAGCGAAGGAAATAGGCGACGTTTCGGGCCGAAACCCTTCTTCAGCTAGGGTTGGGCCATAAGGGTAAAGTACAGCTAGGTTGGGCCATAAATTGACAAAAGTCTCACACCAACAAATAAATTATTATGCAGATTTAAAGCACTTGGGATTGGGGTTCATACGATGGTATGGATTGAAACTTGGTTGATAGAGAGCAGAGAGCAGGGTCATTTTCATGCTAGCAGGTTCTGGGACTTATAAATACCAATGATATTGTTGAGGAAACCAAATGTATTATTTTTAAGTTTGCTAATGGCTCAAAACGGATTGAGATCATGGACTGTGAGAAGGATGCAAAGAAACATCGAGGCAATTTAGGCAAATTGACCAAGTGGGCAATTGCATGGAAGATGTTGTATAATGTGGACACATTCGACATTATCCACTTTGGTAAGAAAAACAGAAAGTGTATTCCTTAAATAACATTAAATATGGAAATGATGCTTCAAACGACCTAGGTATGCTTGAACTCCCGACACTGAAAACAAACGTATAGTTGCAGCATGTGCAGGAAGGAACTGCAGATGCTGGTTTACCCTGACGATAGACACAAAATGCTGGAGTAACTCAGCGGGACAGGCAACATCTCTGGCGAAAAGGAATAGGTGACCCTTCAGGTCGAGACCCTTCCACCGACTGAGAGTCAGGGGAGAGGGAAACTGCAGCAAGCTGCTAGGAAGAAGGATGTTACATTGGCCTTCACTGCAAGGATGTCTTACTCCAATTAAACATACCTTTGGTGAAACCACACATGTACAACCCTTGTCACCTTGCAAAGGAAAGGATAAATGTGCCATTGAGGAGTCAATGAAAGTTCACCAAAATATATTTTTGGATGGTGGACCTGTTACATGAGGACATATTGAGTCGACTTGGCCGGCCTGTCTTTACTAAAGTTTAGAAGAATAATTGGAGACCTTATTGAAACACACACAATTTTGACACGCTGGATTCTTTCCCTGATTAGATAACCTGGAGGCATGAGTCACAGGGTACAGGGTAAGTCAATTAATAAGATAAAGAGAAACTTCTTCACTTAGTGGTGGTTGCATGTTCCCTTCTGTCGCAAACATACATCTCCATTGAAGTAGGTAGAAGTGCTCCATAAGCACTTCAATGACACCTCCAAAGAGAGCCCACTACTGGCCACATCTTCCCACCTCCACCCCTTTCTGCTTTCCGCAGAGACCATTCCCTCCGAAACTCCCTGGTCAACTCGTTCCTTCCCACCCAAACCACCCCCTCCCCCGGTACTTTCCCCCTCAAACGCAGGAGATGCAACACCTGTCCCTTTACCTCCCCCCTCGACTCCATCCAAGAACCCAAACAGTCTTTCCAGGTAAGGCAGAGGTTCACTTGCACCTCCTCCAACCTCATCTACTGTAACTGCTGTTCCAGGTGTCAACTTCTCTACATCGGCGAGACCAAGCGTAGGCTCGACGATTGTTTCACTGAACACCTCTGCTCAGTCTGTCTTAACCTACCTGATCTCCCGGTGGCTCAGCACTTCAACTCCCCCTCCCATTCCCAATCTGACCTTTCTGTCCTGGGCGTCCTCCATTGTCAGAGTGAGGCCCCGCGCAAATTGGAGGAACAGCACCTCATATTTTGCTTGGATAGTTTACACCCCAGCGGTATGAACATCGACTTCTCTAACTTCAGACTGCCATTGCTTTCTCTCTCCATCCCCTTCCCTTTACCAGTTCTCCCACTTGTCTTACTGTCTCCGCCTACATTCTATCTTTGTCCCACCCCTACCCTGACATCAGTCTGAAGAAGGGTCTTGACCTGAAACGTCGCCCATTCCTTCTCTCCAGAGATGCTGCCTCACCCGCTGAGTTACTCCAGCATTTTGTGTCTGCCTTCGATTTAACCAGCATCTGCAGTACTTTCTTACACGTGCCTACCCCCCAACAGGGTGAAATTCTAGACAATACTTTGTGTTCATCTGGGAAATGGAGAGTCTGGTGTAGGCCAGGTCATTACACATTTGAAAGCATCAATGATAAACGAACAAATGACAAAGGTACAAGTAACTGACTAGCAATTCAAATAAAGTTTAATATGCTGACCTTTGTAACAACTTTCAGTAATAAGAAAACATTGATCATATATCAACCCCTTAACCATACACTTCGGGTTTATATGAATCATAAACTCCCGATGGTTGTTTTGAAAATATAATTTTGTTTTCCACCCACATTTATGTCTGGTGAATGTTGGACAATTTTGTCCACCTGCAAATCTGTGCAATTGGTTACTTTCCAACAATTTCATTCCCATCTCAATACTTGCTGTTGCAAAACCCACTTGTTCACCCACACAATTAATTTATGAACTCACAGTGTTCTTTTTAACTGTTTTCAATTTTGTAATTTCAGTTCCCTGTATCATATCCTCTTACTATAATTGTTCTTGGCAACTGATTAAAAAATCAACTAGGGAAAAATTAAAACATTTTTTAATTAAATCCCTAAATTGCTTTTCAGTTTCCAAAATATTCCTTTCACTGGACTACTGATATTCACATCATTTATCAATCTTTTCTAACTATTTGAACACCAAATACACTTCACCGTAAGTTTCAGATGAAGGGAACAATGAATTGTTAATATAATTAGTGAGAAGAGAACGTCCAACATGATGTTCGACATGAAATGTGGCCACATATAGTTAATTTTGCATCGAGAATAAATATTAAATTTTTTTTTAATGTCTTTGCCATATTAGTTTGTGAAGTATCTGACATTGTGATATGCTTTGTGGAATATTCTTTAGATTGAAGGCAACTCAAGTCCCCCACAAGTATTGTATACCTCATATATTATTAACAATATATAATGCACTTTGTTCTATGGATATAAATAGGGGAGCTTGCTCTGTGAATCATTAGAACCAGCGGTGCTGCATGAATACAATATAAATTAGAACAGTTAATTAGTTACCAAATCCAAACCTGAATCAGGATCCTATCAAACTACGCTGCATTTATCTGCAATCTCCTACTTTTAGTAAAAACTGAAAATACTGGAAACACAGCAGGTCGAACAGCATCTGGGGAAAGAGAAACCATTAATGGTTCAAGCCGAGACCCTTTGCCAGAACTGGGATAGAGAAAAACAACAAGATAATTTTCAGTAGTCGAGAAGATAGAGAAGCTATGAGGAGAACAAAAGAATTATCATTGGTGGAGAGTGGATCTACTAGAAAAGTTTGCAGCTGAAATATTAAATTGTTTCTCTTTTCATAGACACCACATGTCCAGCATTTTCTGTTTGATTTTTACTTCTATTTTCCAGCATCTGTATTTTTATTTTTAATTTTGAATATATTTTGAATAATTTGACAATATCAACATCATTGTCTTTTCTTAAGAAATCTTGACATATTCCTTAAGGTGAATTGTTTGGACTTGTTTTTGGTAACAATGATAATCCACATGCATCTTGTGGAATCCCACATATTGCCCTTTTAATATTAGATTGGATCTCAGAAATAAGAATAGCATTGATCTATTTCAGCCCCCTCAAAATATTCTGCCTTTTTTTAAAATATACTTTTTGCAGGTTTTCAATATTATTATTAATAGTATATTCAAATGTGTGGTCTCCTTTGAGCGTTATACAATACCAGTATAATATTCTTGTATCTAATTCCTATGGATCTAATTATACAATGCAGTTCTATTACATTTTTAACGTACACTGCACATAGCAGTGATTATTGCAATATTATCTTAACTGAAATGTGTAGACTTCGTTTTCTCGTTTATCTTATTTAATGAGGGTTCCTACATTTTCCTGACGTTTGTGCCTTTCTTAATATTTAACTCTATTTGTAAATTAGCTCACGTTACCAACTCCAATAACTTTTTTTGTTAATTTTACATCTTTGTTCCAACTTTTGAGAGAACTTTATCTCATATGCAGTGTTCAGCATACAACTTTTTATACCTTCATCAGGACCATTATAAATAATGTGAAGAGTAAGGATCTCAAGGCTTATCTCTGGAGCACTTACAATAACTACCAACGGTCATTTTGTTTCCTTTTATTCAGCAAATTTATTACCCAATTCATATTTTCTTTTTTCATCACATCCATTTTTACTTCAACTTCAGGTCTCTTGTGAGGCATCTGAATTCGTTCTCTGAAAATCTATATCTGTAACCAACCATTTTACCATTATCTGTATAATGAAAGAAGTCGGGTACAAACTTTCAGTTATGAACATGTTTGGGATTATTTATTTTTCGCTCGTAATATTCGCTTGAATTATTTTCAATTATTAGGCACTGCAATATTTTCTTATTTCACCCGTTACATTTGTAGACAATCCTATGATTCTGAGAATCATGGTTATGACTCACTTAAAAAAATAAAGCAATATTGATAATTTTCCAATGTCTGGTACCTCCGTATTTAATGAGGTATGAAAAATATCAGGTACAACTCTCCTGCCTCGCACCATGAACCCTCTCTCCCCCAATCCTTAAATGACACCCCACCTCCAATCTCTATTATTTTATTAAGTATTCTTGGAAATAATCCTTCAGTTCAGGATAACTTGCAAAATTCAAGCAAATAGACATTTTTGTCCCTAACTTCCCGAGAGAGTTAGTGCAAAGAATGACCAAATTTCACACACATTGGTAATGCCCACCATTGATTAATCTCTTAAGAAACTGGCGTTATTGAGTTTGATAGCTCTCAAAGAAGGATTACAGTGCACAATTAACTTCCAGTGTCCATTTCATCCAATGCAGGCAGTGCACCCCTCAGAAAGTGGGGGAAGAGAACAAAAGTAAGTGAGCTGAATATAGGTTAATGTATTCACTTCAGGTCACCATATCTTAGGGCAGACATTGTAGTGGCCATTTGGCTTGTTTTGTGTGTCATCAATGATGCCATGTGTCTTTAAATTTTAGACTGCCCGTTATATTGTGGGTGGGATTTATGACGTATTTTAGGGTGTGTTTGCAGCTAAGTTTCTTGCGCAGAAGCTTAGTTTTTAGTTTAGTTTGGGACTTGCACGGGGAAGGTATACCCTTTGACCATGCGGAGTGTAACGGAGACACGAGGAGTTTTCCAACCTTTAAAGCGATATGCTGGAGTTCGATGAAGATTTTACTTCGGAGTCACGTGAGTGACTACGTGAAGAAGGGCCGTCCGTCTGCATGCGCGTCATTACGTCTGAACGCAACACGCACGACGGACTGGCAGGCATTGAGCCTCCCAGGCCGTCGGGATGAGCAGGTAAGGAAAGTTGAACTCACTTACCTGCGTTCTTTCGGGCTTGAAGTTTTTTTCAGAGCCCAGATGGCGAGGAGACGGCCCGCGGGGATGTCGGCTGCCGAAGACCGCAGCCTTCCAAATAACGGGCGACAGTCTTGTTCCCGACATTAGCACCGACAGCAGAATCGGCAGGAGACTTTGCGCGGGAGCAGGAGCTCCGTGGTTGTCCTGCGGAACGTAATGCCACCCGCAAGTCTAAACTAACCCGTTGACTCAGATGAGTCCGGGGAAGAGGGATACCCTCCCTCAACGGAGAGCGTCTGAGGACGACTTCTCCCACATGGAGCAACTTATGGAGAAGTTGCTCCAACAATAATCTGCTCCAAAGGAAGGAGCAGTATCAGCACGGGCTACAGCAGTGCCGGTGCCGGGAGCCTCGCACATGGGGCAGCCCAATGTCTTCCCCATTGAAGGGGGAACTACATGTGGAATAAACCACTCTGAATCAGAGTACAAAGAGAGGGGGGGAAACCTTCCCAGGGACAAGCAGAAGAAAGGAAGTAAGTAAGTAAGTTTTACTTATATTGCACTGTTTAAGTCAACACCAAAATGCTTTACATAAAAGTAATAATAAGCTTCCATACAAACAAACAGAAAATAAGTGCTTCTGCAATCATCCAGGTTCCACTGGGTGCTTCCCTGGATGGAATCTAGCTCTTGACAGTCCGGGTATTATGGAGAACCCGCAGGGAGCAGCACCTGTTTTCAGGGCTGCACAAATGTCTCCTGCTCTAAGGAGAGGAGCATTCATGGTCCTTTTCAGTCTGACCAAAGCTAGAATCTCATTTAGGTCCACTGGAAGGGCCATGTCAGCACAGGTATCCTCAGGGGCCTGCGGCAGCACCTGTTTTCAGGGCTGCCTACGAACCTCACTCTCAGTGGAGCGGTTCACTGAATCCGGTGGTAGCTTGAAAGCTGGGCACGGAAATATGATCAGAGTCGTCTTTCAAGGCAGACTCAAAATAATGGCCAGAATTGTCCTACAAGGCAGGCTCAGTATGATGAGGTTTCAGACCAGACCCAAGCAGAGGTCGGGAGAAACATGGAATCCACACTCCTTACCAGTCCTACTCCCAATCAAGGAGAGGAAAGGAATCCGTATCAGGGGCCTTTGGGCTTACCACAAGACCACCGGTAGCCATGGAGGTAGGTGGGTCTGGGTTTACTGAAACAAGGGATTGTGGAGCAGTTACATGTTGGTAATTTACTCTTGTGTTCTTGTTCAAAATGACAATAACAAGAAATTTCAGAACGGGGTTTTTAAAAACAGATAATAACGTGATAATTTTACTGCACAACATACACAGGTTCCAAGCAGACTTGGAACTCGGACTGGAATTGTCTTCAAGGCAGGCCCAGTATTTTGGGGCAGGATTGCCATTCAGGACATGTGACAGATGGAGGATGTCACTTCATCCAGGTGTAACTCATTTGTGCAGTATAGACTTTTAGAAACAATAATTTTGTTACGGTTTAACTACTGTTTTATAGGAACTTCCTATAGAATGGTCACATGGCATGCATCGACCTCAAAGATGCATACTATTCGGTGTCTATTCACTAAGAACAGGAGATATTTGAAGTTTAACTGGATGGTATGGATCTGCCAAATGGGTTGACATCAGCTCCTAGACTATTGACAAAACTACGGAAACCAATTCTAGGCCTACAAAGGTCTCAAAACCACATAGTAATGGCATATGTGGAGGACATTTTCATTTTGGAGTCACCAAGAATTGGCAGAAGCATCAGTCAAGCAAACCAAAACCCTGTTTGAAAGAATTGGTTACCTCATCCATCCAGTTAAATCAAAATTGACACCTACAAGGGTAATTGATTACCTAGAATTTACTATCAAAAACAGTAAATATGTTGGTGACTTTGCCTAGGGGCAAACGACTATATTAATTAAGCCTGCAATGACCTGATAGTCAAATACTAGCCATCTATCAGGCAAACAGCGAGTGTAATTGGCAAATAGTAGCTACATTCCCAGCAGTACGGGCCTTTGCATTACCAGAACTTACAGCAAGCAAAGGAATGAATACTCAAATTATATGCAGGCCGATTTGGCAAACTATGGATTGCCAGCAGAGGCCATTGTTGAATAACTATGGTGGATAACGAATGGGAGACAGCTCAGGGAAATTTTGCTCGAAAGCCATCGAGGGTTCTTCAGACCTATGCAAGCGGCTAAGGATGGGGAGACACCAACACAGTCTAAAGCTGTGGGGGCAGATGGAATGAGCAGGAGTCTGTAATTCCCCAACACATGGAATCAATTACCCAGAATTGTTGGGGGCACAATATGGACTCAAGGTTCTCTGTAGCGATATGCAACAGGTGCTTGTTCAAATTCAGATTGATAACACCACTGCGGTGGCATATATCCATTAACAAGGGTGGTGTAAAATCTGTATCTTACGACAGATTGTCGAACCTCAATTGGCACTGGTGTATCGAGAGGAATATTTGGGAAATCTATGAGGTAGATATAACACGGTGACAGATGCTGGATCATGAATGTTTAATAACAACACAGAATGGATGTTGAATCAGACAATATTTAACAAAATAACTACACGATTTGGCATACCAGATGTTGATCCGTTTGCATCTAGACTAACCATTAGTTACCCAGATAAGTGTCCTGCGAGCTGGATCCAGGAGCAAGGCAGTGGATGCTTTCTCCCTCAATTGGGGAGGAATGTTTATATATGCTTTCCGCCAATTTGTCTCACAAACCGAAGCTTGACAAAAATCAAGCAAGACTAAGCCACAGGCATATTGGTAGTGCCAGATTGGCCTACTTAAGCCTGGTCCCCAAAAAAATTGGGAATTATAGTCCAGCCAGTAATGGCTGTACCCAAGAGCAGGGACCTCCTAGTGAACCCAGTTACAGGGAGCAATCATCCACTACATGAACGTATAACATGTTGGTCTGCAGATTCTGAGGAGGCCATTTCAAGGCATAGGACTGTCCGAACAAATACAACACAGTTCGGATAATGGATGTCTTGGAGTTCCTATCAACTGTACTATAACTATAAACTAAGTTATAGTGCATCTATAGTGCCAGAGGCGCACTCTCCTCCAATCTGATGCCGGAAGCAGGGCACAGTTCGATAGGAACGCACCCCTTTACAACAAAATTTATGAAGGGAATTTACAATTTAAGACCTCCAAGGCCAAGGTACACTGACACATGGGATGTGAGCGTGGTACAAGCCCCACTTTGACAGTGGGGACCGCCTATAACTAACCCTGAAGGTGGTATGCTGACAAAGAGTCCAGACACTGCAAAAGCTACGGTTGGACTACATGACCACCAATATGAACAACATAACATTCCTAATCAGGAACCTGATAAACAGAGCAGGCCAGGAATGCCAGGGATGGAGATCCAGTTCTTGGCATATCCAGAGGACCAACGGTTGTGTGGGTGGTAACATACTAACACCACTATCTGAGAGTTATGGAGAATCTCAGAGGCACAGAACAATCGGTCCTCATCAGCCATAAAAAATTTTAAAAAACACACCAAAAGGTGTCAACTCAAACCATCTCCAGATGGTCAAAAGAGGTAATGGCGGTAGCAGGAGTAAACATTTATATGGTTAAATCTCACTCCACCAGGGCTGCATCTACGTCGGCAGCAAGAGCTATGGACGTGCCCCTTGACGACATCCTAGTGGCTGCAGGATGGACGAATGAAATAACGGTCCACCGGTTTTATAACAAACCTATAACCGGACTGGGGGTGTTTGCACGTACCATTTTAAGTTCTGTCCCTTAGTTTCCCCCCCAAGGTTGGGAGGGGTAACATTTTTTTTAAACTTTTCTTTCATTTAAAGCATCAGTTTCTTTACTTAACTACGTAATGTCTGAATGCTTTAATGATTACACGCATCCATGGTCAATCCATTCAGTGTGTGACGCCTGGATTCGTAACCAGCGTAAAATCAGAGCTTTGAAATCTTCACGTAGTCACTCACGTGACTCCGAAGTAAAATAGTAAGACTAAACGAGAACTTACCAGTTTGAAGTTTGATCTTGATTTTATGAGGAGTTACGATGAGCGATTACGTGCCCACCGCTCCCACCCTCATATTATCAAGGTCATATGGAAGTTCAAGTTTTTCACAATCTTACTATTCTCAGGTCTTCTTTTTTATCTGTGATTTAACACCGCTGCTTTGAAGATTGACGCGCATGCAGACGGACAGCCCTTCTTCACGTAATCGCTCATCGTAACTCCTCATAAAATCAAGATCAAACTTCAAACTGGTAAGTTCTCGTTTAATCATACTATTATAGTGTACGAGTCAGAAGAAGTTTGGATGTACCTTATTGTTTTTCATCAACAACAAAGAATCTATTAATCAAAAGACTGTGTTATGAAGATTTATCTGTGAAGAAGCTCTGAAGGTCTCTAACGGAGAGCTCGCATGCGTATAACGACATTCTCCTTAACCATGTAGTCCACGGCGGCTAGAGGGAGTAATCTCTTGAACGATATAAAAATCTGCCGCTACAGACATATAGGTCCTGGCAAGGATGTAAAAAAGAGGGATGTAAAAAGATAGATGTATAGTGGATGTAAAAAAAAACAGCAGTTCGAAAGGTGATGTATTTCAGCTATAAGGAGGGACCCGAGAAACTGAGGTTGTTCTCCCTGGAGCAATAGAAGCAGGGAAGAAATTTTGTAAGGTACTCATTTTTAACAGGTTGGAAAAGATGAAGAGAGGAACACTTCCCATTAAAGGGAACAAATTTAATGTGATTGGCAGTAAACTCAGGAGTGATGTAAGGATGTGTTTCATGCAATGACTAGTTAACATTTTAAGGTGAACTACCTGAAAGAGTTGAGGGGAAGGGAATGAAACATGGATACATTTGTGATTTTAAAAGAGAATTTTGAAGGAAAAATAAATGACAATACTGTCGGGAAAGTAGGACTGACGTGTGACAGGTAATGGTGAAGGAAGGGGAGAAGAGACTCACAAGGAGCTGTCATCTCGAGTAAAACACAAAGTGCTAGTTTAACTCAGTGGGTCAAGCAGCATCGGGTCAGGCAATGCTGGAGTAACTCAGTTGGTCAGGCAGAAAGGGACTAGCTGGATTCATCTCCACAGAATGGTCACAGACTAGATGTGCTGAAAGATCATCTTGTGTGTGATACAAGTTAAAGAGAGGGTTGCTCTATGTTACATAAGTTGTGTCAAGTTGAGTTATTGTCATTTCACAAATATGGTGAGGTGCAGGAACAATTAAAATCTTGTTTGCATCAGCATCACAGGCACATATACTCAGTCAACACATGTAAACGGTCTGAAGAAGAGTCCCAAGCCAAAAGGCCACCTATTCATGTTCTCCAGGTATGGTGGCTGTCCTGCTGAGTTACTCCTGCATTTTGCATCTCGTTTTTTTGTAAACAAACATCTACAGTTCCTTGTTTCTACATGAAAACAGAAAATCTACAAGACAGTAAAAAAGAAAAACATATTGTGCAATAAGCAAGTCGTTAGTGGGAAAAGACACAATTAGTAAACAAGTCCATGGTCGTGCAAGAGAGAGTATTCTGCAGTTGAGGTAGGATTAGATTCAATAAGCTGGTAGTTGTAGGGAAGAAGCTGTTCCTGAAACAGGTGATGAAGGACTTCAGACTTCTGTATCCCCCAACCCAACAATGGCAGCGAGAAGAGGTCATGGTCTGGATAGTGGGGGCCCATGATGATAGATGCTGCCTTCTTGAGCATCTCATGTAGATGCTTTTGATGGGGGAGGGCTCTGCCCTTGATGGATCAGGCAAGAAGCGTAACATTGTAATGGAGGTACAAGTGGTGAATCTTAAGCAGGGTGAGGGAGACGACACAGATAACAATAGAGAATGGTGGGAAACCAGATCACTGAGAGTTGGCTGATGCAGCATATTGACAGAGAAATTCCTCCTCTTTGCCACGGTAGTCCAGATCAGTTTGCTCCAAATGATGAAATGAAGCTGAAGTGCTTATAATTATGAAGGATTTGATAGAGTAAAGAAGGATAAACTTCTGTCAGTGGTAGAAGAGTTAGCAACAAAATAAACAAAGATTTACAATAATTGGTATGTAGGATGATGAAGAGAAGGTTTGTGATGCAGCACATATGTGGAAATACAATGTGTAATAGTGTTCAAGAAGGAACTGCAGATGCTGGAAAATCGAAGGTACACAAAAATGCTGGAGAAACTCAGCGGGTGCAGCAGCATCTATGGAGCGAAGGAAATAGGCAACGTTTCGGCCTTCGCTCCATAGATGCTGCTGCACCCGCTGAGTTTCTCCAGCATTTTTGTGTACCTACAATGTGTAATATATTGCTTGATACCACAGCTGCAATAAGTGTGTTGTTGCTTCATTGAGTTTATTTGACAGAAATCTGTCTGCCTCTGTGGAGTAAAGACATAGCAGAACTGCTGTCCCTGGCATTCTGTAGTTTGCTTTAATTAATAAAATACAGTCCTAATTTAGTTTTCCAGCTCTTCTCCATTAGCTCAAAGAATGAAAAAGATACCAAGACATGGTGTCAAAAGTGCTGGCTGCTGAAACTATGAAATTTAGATGCCATGTCTGAATTAGAATACTGAGTGCTGAATATGATCTTTCCCAATTGAGGTAGCATGTGAACATGTGCCAAGAGACAGCAAGCTGTGTGATTTCAATTGAGAAAGTGCAAGATGGAACAAATAGCATTGTTCCAGACACAGAAGCTCCAGGCAAGCAGCCTCTCTAAAGAATGGATCAGTGGAGGGAAGAGTTACCGTTGCATATTGAGCCGATTTGGCAAATAAACCAGAGCAGACTAAAGTAAAGATGTAATTGTAACTCATTAATCACAAGAGAAGAGAATTGTACCTTAACATGTGAGACTCTGGAGAAGGAATTGCGCGCACATTGTTATCCACCTAGAAATTAAATGGATGACTATTAATGATTCTACACATGCAACCAGGAGCAGGGAGATTTATTTAATACTTTCTTCATGAATCTAAGACTGTTAGCAGATAAGTGCAACTTTACAGATTTGAAGGACTGCTTCGTCAGATTGAATTAATTGTGAAATCTGGTAGAACCTCGGAGGGAAATGGCAACTACATGAGACAGAGTAAATTCTGCGCGCGGTGAAGTGCACACAGGCATTCAAAGCTGCAGGGCTATCCATAATCTGGCTGGTAATATTGGATGGTGATCAGAGGGAAGTATATGCAGTGAAGAGCCACACAAAGGACAAAACAAAATATTTGCTACAAACATTAGATATAGATTCCAAGTATTGTGGTCGTAACTGGAGTGGCTGAAGAAGGAAATCCCCTTCATTTGAGGTAATGTGTGTGATTATGGATTGGAAAATTATTTCTACAACCAATGTAGAGGATGATGAAGGTCTGCGAAATGGATGGGATGAACCATACAGGGACTGATTGATGCAAGACAAATCTACACCAAGATTAATTGTGAAATCATTTCTAAATGAATGGAAGCATTCAGTAGCTAGTACAGCTACAAGCACACATTTCAATAACTTTCAAGGGAAAACATAAAGCCAAGTTGGAGAAACTAGCTCCAGCAGACACAACTAAATCTGGATACCCAACTCAGCATGCTGAGACAAACAACAACCCGTGAATTGACCTTGTTATAAAAGACCAATAAATGGATCTGAAGAGGAGTCAACACCCTAAAAGGACAAAATAAATGTGTTTTACCAGATATGAGTAGAACAAAAATGTCAGCACCTGATTCGAAGGATAGTTTGAGGAGAGTACATATTTAACCTTTTTCAATATTCTATGTGAGATGCTTTTGGAGAAGAATCCCTGTGAAATCAACACATCACCGAATCAATTTCAGCTAAGATTGAATGCTGCACTTGAAGATCTTAGTGGACTAAAGACTATAGCTAATAGTATTGGACTTGATGAAGGAGAAATGGTGGAAAAGGCAACATCAGACCATCACCAACTGCTGGGAACCCTGATGTGCAAATATAGGAAGAAGCAAAATCTGAAATTCAAGGAGAAAGAATGGGTCAAACTGAGCACCTAATGTGGGTAACATGGATTAGCTATTAGATAGGCATCGTGGATGAGAAGGGCCAAGCAATCATTTCTCTGTTATTAAACTCTATAACTCAAAGATCTCATGGGGACAAAGATTCTTAACTTTTAGCCATTGAACCAAGTGTTTGAAGAAAGCAATGCACAAGGTGTTACCATGTAATACGTGCAACAAGCCATTCAGTTATGATACAGCGTGCCATTGAACCCGACCTCAGACCAGTCTTCCACATGAAAGATGAACTGTGCAATGAAGGTTGCCAGATCATCTGAGGCCAAAGGGTAATTAATTCCATGTTAAAAAGGAATAAAATGATCAAATGTATCCTCCACTCAGAAAAAGCCTCCTGGTTGCATCTGCAGAACATGTAGTGGCCAAGGTGAGCGCGGGGACAATTTGCAGAAGAGTGGGACCCTCGGATTTGTAGAAAGTAGCCAACTAGGTGTACTCTTCTTGTTAAATCCCATATAGACTCTAGGCAAGTGTTAGGTCACTTCTCTTTCACCTAAATGGGAAAATATTTGTGGTGACATTTGTTTACTTTCCAAAGGGAGGTAGATTTCTTAGAGAACTCCCATTCATCAACAGTTGTTCAAAGCTATAGTGATAATTTAATGGATGTGGCATCCCTAAGATGCATTTCAAATCAGACAATGTTGTGAGATTCTCGAAAGACAGCGGACAGCTTGGTTATTGGCAAAAGGACCAGTTTTCCACAGAGCAATGGAATGACAGAAGGTGGCTCATAGAGCTGGCGAATATTAAATGTTCACTCCAAATGTGCATCCTGCTTTTACACAATACCCCAGTTGAAAGGGTAGCCTTGTGCAGCCACTTACAGAAGGTGAACTAGAGTTCAACTCCCAGAAAGTCTGTTAAAATCAGAAGTGCAAAAGAGCCTTGGAAGGCAACTTGCTGTGTTTAGGGGACAGTCACATTACTGCAAGATGACACACTAAAGACACGCCATCCCTCAGAGCTGGAAACACAGTGAGGATGAAGCCCACACACCACACCACACCCAGATAACACAAGTTGTGATAAAAGGTGTCCCACACCAAATAAATGGTCACTGTTTCGGGAAAACCACAAATGAGGATTTATGGATGGAAGCCGATACCAAAACACTAAAGGGAGTGTACTACTGACACTGCAGAGTGGCAGTGTTAAAACTTGATAGTAGCACACTGGAGAATCACAAACTGTTGGACAAGATTTGAAAGGACAGACTGTCAACCTATGTATCTGGAAAGCACTGTACCAAAGTCGAGTACACAGAGATTGGACATTTTAGTTCATTTTTCCCCTTCCATTATTAAAGAAAGGATGTAACATAACTAACACTAGGTGATATGATGTTAAAAAAATAATTATATATGACTAACTGACTAACTATTGTTCTTATATTTTCAGCATTCAACTTGCTAAACATCAGTCCAGCTCAATGGAGTAAACTCACAGTGGACATATTGTCTTGACTTTACTATAAGTTCCTTTTATAAATAAAGTATTTGTTTTGTTTTCTGGCTATCTTCCAGTATCTTAACGAAGGAATGAGGAAGATGCCCAGCCTTAGTGCACCGTTTAAAAGGGTGGAAATTGCAGATTTAAAGGTAAACCTTCAAAAACTAGTTGGAGACATGCTTGAAAGGTTAAGCAGTTTAGGTCTACGGGAAAAGGGCCATGGAGATTGACTAATTGGAAAGCTTTCTCCATGGCATGAAGAGACAAATGGACTCATTCTGATCAACTCTCCAAGGAATTAAACCGAAGATGCAAAATAATAAAATAGTACTGTCCACTTTTTCCTTCATTGCACAGCTTTAAAACTAATGTTTCGATTCCTTAAATATTTTATTCACTTGCTATGATGGTTCTTCAGTTTTTCTTTTCTTTTTGTTTTCCTCCCATGGCTTTTCCAAGAGCGCTCTCTTTATACAAAAGATAAATATGCATTTCTTACTGACATAACATATTCTGCTATCATCATATCAATACATTTCTCTATCTCTTTTATTTCCCTTAAAGAGAATACTCCAGGGAAGTTTCACACAAATTGTTGTTTTGCGTTTTACGCTGGTATCGCAACATAAGCGCAGTGCAAAATTAAGTTGAGACTTATATTCATTCTATATTTTACATTTGAACTGATGGCGGTGTAGCAATATATCTGTGACTGGTCTCTTTATCTTGCAGTCCTATTCATAGCAGCATGGCATTAAAAAGGACCAGAGATGTGTACGTGCTTTAATCTTCTTCAATGCTAAGCCAAGTAATGACCTGAAATTAAATATCCTAACCAATTTATTAAGAAATAACTATAAAATAATAAAATATCTCTTACTTATAGGAAGTGTGTTTATGCTTTTCTTTGTTGTAAACATCCACGAGTTACTGGAAAAGAAAATATATGGAAAGTAGATATCTTCAAACTTAGTTCCCTTCAGTCAACAGAGGCTCATGAATATGTTCTTTGTAAACTTTCCCCAGAGCATTCCTGTAAACAGTCTTATTGATTTTTAAGTGTGGTTATGTTTTTTATGCCTTCATATTCCTTAAATTTTCCATCAAAGAAGATTACATCTTGCTCAGTACCTGTAACAGAGATCTAATCAGCACACCTCAGACACCTTCTTTGAAGTATCAATTATTGGTCTTCTTAAAATTAAGGCTTGGATATCCCTCAAACGTTTGCACCAGAGGGAAAAGTTACAGGTTTTATTTCAAAAAGATGTCTCGTTAATCATCTATGTGGAAAGTTACAATTTCCTTGATTCCATGTGCCGCTTCCAATATATGGCTGTCCAAAAATGATCACTCTTGCTCTGCCCCTCCATTTAACGGTGAGGTCACCTGGATTTCTTTAATGCAGTGGCAGATATTTAAACCCTTAAAATTTAAATGGAGCAAGTCAACATATAACCATATAACAATTACAGCACGGAAACAGGCCATCTTGGCCATTCTAGTCCATGCCGAACACTTATTCTCCCCTTGTCCCATCTACCTGCACTCAGACCATAACCCTCCATTTCATTCCCGTCCATATACCTATCGATATTGGAACTGTCAAGATTGTCGAAGTTGCTCCAAGCTGTTTCTGAGGCCAAAATACCTATAGAGAGCCCAGACTTAACTTGATTAATTCTTCAGTTAATATCACATGTGCCTGAACAGATCTAATTTCTTCAATTCCATAATCTACCTTTGACCTCAATTCCTTCCCATTTCTCCCATCTTAAGATAGAGGATTTTTTTCAATCCAATTCTCATTCAAAAACAACTGCATAGTTGAACCAGTAATTATCTCTGTATTCAATAAACCTCCATAAGTGAGAAGAGATGTAAATACAGAAAGAGCAGCCAATTGATGCTGCTGCATGCTATGGTGTTTAGAGTTGAGGCAATGATGCCTCAATGTGTAAGAGCAGCATAAGAACATGTGTTTTAAATGCCAGAAATTATGAATGAAAGTTCAACAATAATTTGCATGTTATTTCTTATTTTGTTGGATCTGATAAATACAATTACAAGTTAGTGGTTTTACTTATCTGATGACATTTGAAATGCATATTGTTGTTATGCACAAGTTATGAGTGTATGATTTATAATATTTGTACCTTAATAATGCTGTCTCCAAAATAGTAACTTGATGATTTTCTCCATGAAAAATAAAACTTCAATTCTCTATAATAAATAAAAGTGAAGGTTAACAACTTCTTCAACTTAAGCCGGCTTTTTTCTTATCCATGTGTCCTAAAACTTTGGTATCTAACTATTACTCCTAATCATTGCACGCTGGACAGCTATTTCTTTAAGAGGCGTTTTTAATTCATTATATCCATTTTAATTATTTAACCTGCCTTTCTATCAAGCATGATTATTCTACACCACCAAGTGATCAACTGTGTCCTATTAGATAGATTTTCCAGTACCTGATATTTGATCAAGTTCATTTGGTTCTGGGGCATAAGGGTGTAATAATCCTTAGAAGGCTTAGGACGTTTTGGCATGTCCCCTACAACTCTCACCAACTTTTACAGATGCGCCACAGAACGCATTTTATCAGCATGCATCGCAGCTTGGTTTGGCAACAGCTCCATCCAAGACCACAAGAAAATACAGCGAATTGTGGGTGCAGCCCAGACCATCACACAAGGAGGTTCCTTGCATTGACTCCATTTATACCTCACGCTGCCGCAGCTAGGCCAGCAGCATAATCAAGGACGGGTCGCACCCTGGCCACTCTCTCTTCTCCCCTCTCCCATCAGGCAAAATGTATAGAAGCGTGAAAACGCACACCTCCAGATTCAGAGACAGTTTCTTCCCAGCTGTTATCAGGCAACTGGATCATCCTACCACAGCTAGAGAGCAATGTTGAACTACTATCTACCTCATTGGTGACCCTCAAACTATCTTTGATCGGACTTTACTGGCTTTACCTTGCACTAAACGTTATTCCCTGATCATGTACCAACACTGTAAATGGCTCAAATATGATCATGCATTGTCTTTCCACTGACTGGTTAGCACACAACAAAAGTTTTTTTTCTGTATCACGGTACACGTGACAATAAATTAAGCTGAACTGAACTGAACTGAACTATTCCTTGTGGTAAATGGACATTTAGAATAAACTAAACTATGGGCTCTATGCTAGGGTTTGCAGCTACAAATCAGTATCAAGGGTCCATAGTGACAAATAAAACAGCTGAAACAACTCACAGAGCATTGATATTTGCATGTCCGTCAATTTTATTCTTTTTTTACTCGATGCTGCATAGGTGTCACAGTGGTTTATGTCTGAAATAGAATGAATGGTAAGTAGAAGTAAATTATTTCAAAAGTTCATTCACATTACCAAAACATTTTCTGGCGTAATGATTGTGGGACTCTTGTAAAATATAAAAATTGGGATCCTCCTCTGTAGGCAGAATGCAGATGTAATTTTGATATTTCGAAAACCTTGAGAATTGAGTGGCCATTAAATCATAACTTAAGACACCACTGCAGCCCAGTCTGGGATCCATAGAAAAATGTGCTCACAGAGTTATTTCTGTGTTCTGTCAGCAAGGCTTTCACTCCTTAAAATCTTATTTTAAATTCCGTCCTTCCATCACTGCCTTGAAATGCACTATCTCTCATTACTTCTGGTCAGTAAGAAGACATTAGTTTTTCACACTACAGGTTCCTGTAGCATCACTGGATGGCACCAGACACAACATATACCTAATTCATTGTCTATTTTTTTAATGAGCAACAGTGTTTAGTTAATTTTAGTTGAGAGACACAGTGTGGAAACAGGCCCTTCAGGCCACCGAGTCCATGTTGACCAACGACCCTCGGTACTAATTATATCCTACACACGAGGGACAATTTTTACAGAAGCCATTAACCTACAAACCTAAGATGGACACAAAATGCTGGAGTAAATCAGCGAGACAGGCAACAGCCATCTCTGGAGAGAAGGAATGGGTGATGCTTCGGATCCCTTCTATAGACATGTTTCGTCGATGATACTCATCATCTGAAGAAGTGTCTCAACCTGAAACGTCACCCATTCCTTCACTTCATGGAAAAAAAATCGATATTTTTTTTATACGTAGGTTTAGTTGAAGTAGGTCGTAGTAGTTATGTTATTCGCATGTTATTCGTAGGCAATCGAGGGTGGTCGAAGGTAATCAAAGGTAGTCGAAGGTAGTCGTAGATAGTCTTCAACATAGTCGAAGGGAGGTCGAAGGAGATCGAAGGAGTTCGTCTTCACTCTCCACTATTCGGAGTCCAATTTTCCCGAAGCTAGTCGAAGCTAGTCTTCAACATAGTTGTAGGAGGTTTTCTACATAGTCGAAGGAGGTCTTCAATATGACATTTTTTTCAAACTCCCCTAAACTCTTCTAAGCTCGCAAATTAGGTTGACGCAGTGGGACAGCCCCTTAAGTGTGGTTGTAGAATCCAAGCAAATGTATATATCTACTTGAATATTGTTCAAAAGCTTTCTATTCAGACCCTTTTTCTGAGATTGAATGTTTGCCATTAATCCACCATTTTTGTTTTGCCTTTGTCCTTGTTTTACACAAAGGTCTTCTGATTTACCCAAGGTCTGATTTACACAAAGGTCTTCTGATTAACCCAATTGACTTTCCCAGAACTGCCACTGTTATCCCTCAAGTTCTGGTCTTATGACAACTTGACAACTGCAATTTTAAAGATAAACGACAGAATACCTGAAGCCTGGAAAAGCAGCGAGGTTATTTTAAAACAGTCACACAAATCATCTACATTATAATGTCTGAATATTGAGAATGAATGCAACAAGAAAATGGAGCTGGCTTACAACTCTGGCAGTACTGGCTATAATTTGGTTTATTTCTTGGTGTCCAAGGGCTTGTCTCTTTCATTAATGTCACTTAAGGGCCTGTCCCACCAGCATGCGACTGCATGCGGCGAGCGCGGCCGGTCCCACTTCGATCGCCGGAGCCGTATGGAGTTGTCTGGGGCTGGTCCCGACATCGCGCGGGGCTCCGAAAAACTGACACTGTCCAATAATTCCGCACAGCAACGGCCTGTCGCCCCGCAGCCGCATTGAGGCCGTACGCAGCGCCTCGACGGGCGTACGCAGCGTCTCATCGCTGTACGCAGCGCCTCAACGCCGTACGCAGTGTCTTGATGGGGTACGCCTAGCGCATGGCGTTGCGCGATGACGTCACCGCCCGGCGTGCCATTGCGTGATGACGTAACCGCCCGACGCCTTTGCGACGTCCAAATTCAGTCAGCCCGCCTCCTGCCCAGCTGATTGGTGAGTATGATGTCGGGACCAGCCCCACACAATTCCAGACAGCTCCGCGGTTGGAAGTGGGACCGGCCCCGCGAGGCCGTATGTCTCAAGCCACCACGTTTGGTCGCGCTAGACGCATGCAATCGAATGCTGGTGGGACAGGCCCTTTACTTCCTGCTTTGCTCAATGGAAGGTTGTACACATACTCCACTTCCTCATAAGTATCCATCTATGTAGTTACTTGGGCAGCTAAGTATTTGTGCTTCCGGAGCAAGTGCATACTCATCGTGTGCCAGAAAGAGTGCAAGTAGCATTGTACCATATAACCATATAACAATTACAGCACGGAAACAGGCCATCTCGGCACTACAAGTCCGTGCCAAACAATTATTTTCCCCTAGTCCCATCTATCTGCACTCAGACCATAACCCTCCATTCCTTTCCCATCCATATACCTATCCAATTTATTTTTAAATGATAAAATCGAACCTGCCTCCATCACTTCCACTGGAAGCTCATTCCACACAGCTACCACTCTCTGAGTAAAGAAGTTCCCCCTCATGTTACCCCTAAACTTCTGTCCCTTAATTCTGAAGTCATGTCCTCTTGTTTGAATCTTCCCTACTCTCAATGGGAAAAGCTTGTCCACGTCAACTCTGTCTATCCCTCTCATCATTTGATCCTCTTCAGAAAATATTACTGTAGAATGAGTAAATTGATGCGGATTAATGCACTGGACAATTGCAGTTGGCCACAGTATGAATAGTCTATTCTCAGACAATATATACAAGACGGATGTAAGGCTATGAAGGGAAGGCTATGAAGACACAATTTTCAAAAGATACAACTAAATGACAGAAACTCAGAACTATTTTCAGCTGTCACACAGTAATATTTTTTGAAAGAAAACCATTATCTGTCACCATTCATCGGGATTCACAATCATTCTTTGTAATATTTTCCCTTCCAATCTGTACAATTGTCAGATGTTCTATGTTCGCACATTAGTGACATTGAACACATCACAATTTTTTGTAAAATTTGGCTCAGTTCTATACTATTGTAACCTGAATTGCTGCTCAACTTTGCAGCCTCAATGCAATTTGGGAATTGAAGAAAGAAAAGCAAGATAATTGTCTCCAGGAAGAGCTTCCTTGATCTGCATAATATAACTCCCAAATCCTTTCTTCTACATTCCCCTTCTGTTTATTGTCTAGAACAGGTCGATTAAACATGGGATAATTTATCCTCCTTTAAGAGAACTTGAACGTTGTTGGAGTCATCAACTCAACTGCACACAAATAATTTTCCTAATCTAGCTCTGTTGGAGCTTTCTTGAAGAGAAAGATCAGTCTTCCTTGTCTGACCGTCAGTCTGAATCCATGTTGAGCATTGTACATGCACCAGATTACCAAACTACACAAAACAGCTGCCATTATTTGCAAAAGTGCTAAAATGGTTTGTTTTTAGCAAATAGACCATCGGCCATCTGCAAGATAGGACTGCAGAGCGACTAATGGTCTCGGGACAGAAGGAAGTGCAAATGCTGGAATCTTGAACAAAACACAAAGTGCTGGAGAAACTCAAATGGTCAGGCAGCATCTGGGGAGGGAATGTAAAGATGACTTTTCGGGTCAGGACGCACCTTCAGAATTGATGCTTTAAATCTACCTTGTTGCACCCTCGAGGAGCCCAAGACTAAAAGCTTGAACCCTGTTGTGACTTTGACTGCATGGGCAATGCATTACACAACATTTTGAAAACTTAAAATGTAACATAAGTAAGAGATCTCATATATGTTTCCAATGATATCTGATCATCTTGATCATCAATGATTTAACATCGCGACGCCCGTGGTCTCTGGTAAGAAGAGGCCGACTCGGGAGCTCCATGCCGCGGGGAGAGTTTCAACCACCCCGTCGCGGGAGTTTCGATCACCCCGACAGGGGCTTCGATCGTCAGCTGCAGGGGCTTTGATCGCCCCGACCGTGGGAGAACAAGAGGATGAAGATTGAACTTTATTACCTTCCATCACAGTGAGGAATGTGGAATCCACTGTGGTGGATGTTTATGTTAACTTTTATGTGGTTATGTGTTTTGTTGCTTTTCACTTTTGGCTGTCTGGTAACTCAAATTTCACTGTACCTTAATTGGTACATGTGACAATAAACTGACCTTGAAACCTTGAAACCTTGATCCAAATAATAAGTGTAAAAACCTCTTTAACATAATACTTGATTCTACCATTTTGTGCCTGTCCCAGCCATTAATAATGGAGAGCTTCTGTAAACATGAGCATCTTGCTATTTTGAGCCAATGTGGCATTTAGATCCTACTTGTATTACTGGCACAGAAAGCAGAAAAAATGATGCCCATCTCCACAAAAAAAACCAATTGCAAGTATTTTTTTTCCCCAAAACAGTCATGAAATCTAATGTTATTTCCCTCATTCACTGGACATTTTCTGTGTAAATACAGCAAAATAATTGGGTGGGGACCGTGTGATAATTTTGGGGAGAGAGAGAGAGGAAGGTTGCCACAGTTGAGGTGCCATATGTGTAAAGCAGATGGCAGTGAACTAAATCAATCAACATGCTCCGGAGATTCACAATTCATGTTGGATTTTACTCAGTTCCTTAATCAGGGTTCTGATTTGTTGGTGACAAATAAATAATAAATTCAAACCTACCTGCTGAAAGACATTTAGACGCTAGGAAAAAAAATGATGCCAATATCTATAATTGAAGTGTGGCAGGGGACATGTTATGGTCAGAATATATTGATACTTTCCAATTCAATTTTTGGAAAATTGCATTTTAGAATTGCAGTTTCCCCAATTCCAATATTGATAGAGAAATGGGCAGAGGATATCCTGTTCAGTCTCTGTGTCAATTTTAACCAGTGCTTTATGAAGGGCCTCAACAACCTGTCATTCTCATTTAGTTCCAGGTGAAGCAGGAATACATCCCTCGAGCCCCTGAAAATTGCCAGCACTCTGCCAACCCATCCAGAGCCGACCTAAGATCACCTCCGTGCTCAGTACTGACTGATTTGTAATCAACTACTGCCAAAAAAAAAGCCATATCAGCTTTGGCCTTCAAAGTTTTTGTTGAATACTTGCTTACAGGCATGAATTGGGTGAGAGACGTACAGGTATGTAGGTTAATTGGCTTGGTAAATGTAAATGTCCCTAGTGAGTGTAGGATAGTGTTAATTTGTGGGGATTGCTTGTCGGTGCAGGCTCGATGGGCCGAATGGCCTGTTTCCGCATTGTATCTCTAAATTAAACTAAACTAAAAAAAAGAATGACAATTTCCACCCTTCTACAATTGTTAAACATCAGCAGGGCTTTTGCTGAAAGGAAATTTCTCCCCAAGCACATGACTGTGATGCCAAAGTTTAATATAATTCAAGGTTTCAAGGTCAGTTGGTTGTCACATGACCCAATTCAGGTACAGTGAAATTTTATAAAGCCATACTAAAAAAAAGCAAGCAACAAGACACACAACTACATAAAAATTAACATAAACATCCACCACAGCGGATTCCCCACATTCCTCACTGTGATGGAAGGCAATAAGGTCGAATCTTCTTCCTCTTCATTCTACCGCGGTCTGGGCGATCGAACCATCCGCAGTCGGGTTGATCGAAATTCCTGCAGCCGGCGATCGAAGCCCCCCCCCCCCCCCCATAATAAGAGATTTTAAAAAGTTTCCTCCAACCCCCCTCCCCACCCTCCACATACAGTAAAACAAGCTAAAGAACACTAAAACATACATTTAAAACATACTACCAAACAACACAGAAGGACGGGACAGACAGACTGTTGGCGAGGCAGCCATTGCTGGCGCCACCCGGCTTCATTGAGGCTTCACTTCTGTATGAGGAAGTTCATTTCCTATATGGCAGAACATTCTTCACATTGATTGTGGCAATATAAATATCAATTTTGCAATGAAACAAGAGTCGTTTTAGATAATTTTTATTAATAATGATTGCTTTTTAATCAGCATTTCGAGATCTGTTCGAGATCAATAATAGGACGAGCAGAAATGTCCTCTGATTAAATGATATAATGACTATATTAAATTCATATCACAATCACCAATCCCTTACTAACACTATTCTGAGCAACTACAACTCATGATCCGTCAGATCCTGGTAATTCGTCAACGTGAATTCATAAACCAAAAGGAGACAAAGCAGCTGATGGGGTGAAAGCAATAGTTACATTTGATGTGGGCGTTGACCACTTATCATGCCATCAGCAAGACTGTCTATTTTCTATCTAATTCCTATCGATCTTCTGATTTTGCCCCATATCGATTCTTCTGCTACTGAAACCTCATTATTGGTTTTGTTATGTTCAACTATTATATTTAATTTCACCGACAGTCTGCTTCCCTTGCTCTACCTTTAGCTATCCTGTTGTCATGTAAAATTTTATTGGCCATCTCCCAAGTTTCATTAGGCTCTACCATCTAAAGTCCATGTACCCAGTGCCTGCTTACCTAACATAGACATAAATAGCTTGACTAACTCAGCGGGACAGGCAGCATCTCTGGAGAGAAGGAATGGGTGAGGTTTCGGGTCGAGACCCTTCGCCAGACTTCTTACCTACATTTGCTCCAAATTAAGCAAAGTCTCTGATGTAAAACCTTCGTTCTTGTTTTCTAATTTCCCTGATTTATCATTTCTCCCGATACTTTGCTCCCTTCTTCCAACCTACAACTCTCCAAAATGTCAGCAATCCATTTTTTTTTTTGCCGCTTCAGCATCCCTGAATTTAGTCTCTTTTTGACTGGTAGTCATCCCTTGAGCTGCCAAGGCCACAACCTCAGAGACTCCATGGGCAATCCTCTCTAAATTGCTACACAACTCTTATCTCAGTTCAAGATTTTGCTCATTTATCCTAAAACCTCTTCAAATGGTGCCAGTATTAAATTATGAAAAAAAGTTCAAATGAATGGTGTTCAATATGAAATGTGTTTTTGTTTTCTCCTTCAAGAGTAATTCAGAAAGAAAGTGATATTTTGGCCACATGGTGTGAATTTTTGTATTCAGAAACAGGGACATCTTGCTGCAATTATGCAGTGTCTAAAGGGCCTGTCCCACGTGGTTGACATTTGCGCGCCATTTATGCGACCTGCTAGCACGTGGGTAGCGTGTGGGTATCACGTGTGTAGTGCGTGACGGGCACATGGAGTGGTGTGGAGGAGTGTGGAGTGGCGTGGAGGAGTGTGGACTTCGTCCTGAACAAAATCTTCGCGCGCCGCCGGCCTGTCGCGTAACTGACGGCCAAAGTGGGACAGGCCCAAGACCCTGGTGCGGTGCAACGTCTCACCTCCAACAGCAGCAGAAGCAGGCAAACGATCACCGAGCTCGGCCTGGAGCTCACGGCCGTTGCGGATCCGGATCCGCCCCCACTCCTACTCCTACAGCGGGGTCAAGACGGTTGGAGATAGACACAAAATGCAGGAGTAACTCAACGGTACTGGCAGCATCTCTGGAGAGAAGCAATAGGTGACGTTTCGGGTCGAGACCCTTCTTCAGACTGAAGCAGAGTCTCGACCCGAAACATCATCCATTCCTTCTCTTCAGAGATGCTGCCGGTCCCGCTGAGTTACTCCTGCATTTTGTGTCCATCTTCAAAAGATGTCACGCACTCCAGACAGCTGTGCGGACGCATGATGGTGCGCGCGACCATCGCACGTCAGTCACTACCGACCTGTCACGTAAATGACGGCCCAAGTGGGACAGGCCCTTTAGTGAGCATTGTGTGCAGATTTGGTCTCCTTATCTGAGGAAGGATGTTCTTACTGTGGAGGGAGTGCAGCTAAATTTCACCTGATTGATTCTTGAAATGGAAGCACTGCTCTATGAGAAGAGATTGAATTGGTTAGGTTTATGTTCCCTCGACTTTAATAGATTTGGGGTGGTGAGGGGAAACTCATAAAAATCTACAAAACTGTAACTTAACAGACTAGATGCAGGAAGCATGTTCCTGATTGGTGATAAATCCAGGATTAGTGTCTAATGAAAAGGGGTGCCATGATGGACAGAACTGAGGAAACATTTCTTCTGCTACACTGATGAATCTGTCAAACTCTCTACTACAGAAAGCAGATAAAACCAAGTGATTGAGTACATTCAAGAAAGAGTTAAGCCCCTGTCCCACTTTCTCGAGCTACTCACAAATTCTTCCCAGTTTTCCCCTTAACTCGGAGAATGTCCGTAGCGAATCCGTAGGAGTCCGTAGCGAGTCCGTAGGAGTCCGTAGATATTTTGTAGCGGCTCGTAATGCCAGCCGTAGGTACTCGGGGCATCAAGTAAGTCGGGACGTTTTGTCAGCATGTTGAAAAATGTCCACGAGTAAAAATAAAACCCCCGAGTACCTATGGCTGGCATCTCCGAGTTTGAATCAAGGGGAAAACTCGGGAGAATATGTGAGTAACTCGGGAAAGTGGGACAGGGGCTTTAGATATATTGCTCATGACTAAAGAGATCAAGGGATCTGAGAAGAGAGCAGGAACAGGGAATGATCAGTTATTATCGAGTTGAATAGTGGAGCGGGCACAAAGGGATGAAGGTTTGTTCCTACTCACATTTTCTACATTTCCAAGATTTCATATTCAAGAGTAGTAATTTAATATAGCTTCATTAATGTGGTTGAAAATGCCTTTATGACATAAATAATCAGTTTGGTCAATCTCTTGTTATCCCTCTTGTCAGCAAACCAGTCGTAACTGAAAATGACATTGGAAAGCTGCATTGAACCATCTGCTAATTCTATTACGCTGCACATGTTTCTTAGTAACTTAATATAATTACATTCAAAAATTGCCAAACCGCATCCATTAGTCTTCTTGTCTCCAAAACAACTAGGTTGATTTTTTTAAGAGCATCCAGAAGGTTCACAAAATAAGTACACTTGCTGGAAACATTAAATAGTGCAGCCAGCTCTTCATGGGCTGAGCCATCTTCTAACCTGGCAATTTGGAAAATTGAGCAAAAGATTGCTGAATCTCTCAACATAGGTTGCTCTTGAAATTTAGTAACCGATTAACGTCGTGGACAATTAAACTGTTGATATGTTATCGTTTTTTTTAAAAGACATTAAAAAAAATATTTCAGATAAAACCCCTAGATTACAACAAGTAAAATCATCTGATAAAAATACATTGTTTTGATGTCCCTGAGCCAGGCCTACAATGGCCAAAGCTATTTGAACTGCTTCCCCTAATGCTATGGAACGTTCACAACTCCACACTCCCCTACTGGGCTTCATCAGGCAGACATACTTGGCAGAATCACCACAAAGGTTGAGTTCAATTTCATAGGGAAATGCTGTCAGTTACATGGGTTCCTGCCAATAGATCTCTGGTTAATATTATGATGGATCAGCTTAATCTAAATTCCTAACATTAAAGAAAATCTGATCAGATTTAATTCAAGAAATACTTATAGCATAAGGAAGAGATATTTCAGGTATCATGTTCTGTGATGTGACAAGAGCACCTTGACATATGAAATACTTTTTCATCACATTTGAACAAAAGCATTAATGCGTTGAATGATGAATAATCATAAGCTATTTCTACTCTGTGATGATTTGCTTGATTTTAAAATAGTTTAGTACCATAAAGATAGACACAAAATGCTGGATTTACTCAGCGGGACAGGCAGCTTCCCTTTTCTCCAGATATGCTACCTGTCCCGCTGAGTTACTCCAGCATTTTATGTCTATCTTCAGTGGAAACCATCATCTGCAGTTCCTTCCAACACATACCATGTTCAGCACATTAACTGAAGTTCTGCTAACTTCCATTTGTGATTAAAATAAAGTGAGCAACCTACATTATATTCCTGAATTGTTAACTTACTTTTTCTCGACAGTTGCTGCTTGACCTGCTGAATATTTCCAGCAATTTCTGCCTTTATTTGCATCCAGGCATCATCTGCCATATTTTTACTTTTAGAAGACCTGAATAGGTTTTTCCTGTTCTTTGGTGTCCTGTATCCAAGGGAAACAATAGAAACTTAGCTTCACTATAATACCAAATTTAGATATTTCTGGATTCATTTCAAATTCCGATTCATTTTTTGACTAGTAGGTTCCCCCTGGGTCTCTACCTTTCTACTAACAAGTCCTATATCTTTGTATTATCACTCAAGTTTCCATCATTTCAAATCTTTATGAGATTTTCTTTTGCCTGAGAGCATTAATATTTGTTACATGTATCAACACCATTGTAATATGCATGATGTTTGATACTGAACCGTTTAAGAAACTTTGGGACCGGGAGAACGCAAGTCATGATACCATTGACTGTGCCAGATTTAAACATTTTGGTGGCCTCCATTTGAGTCCAGTGCAGGGACTACTAATTAGCAAAACATGCATCTGCCACAAAATGTCAGGAATTTCAGTTTACTCTCATAAAATAAAACAAGGGATACAGACACATTTCCTAAAGGCCCTGTTCCACTTTAGGCGACTGCCGGCGACAGTCACAGTCGTAGTGGGACGCCGAAATGGACCCACCCTATGGCAATGTCTACAACAAGCTACAACAATTTTTGGCCTGGTAAAAGTCAAGAACTGATTATGTTCCTCAGAAGGATTGACAATACATGATGCAAGGATCTTTACTAGGTTACAACAAAGGTTACAACAAAAGACCAATAGACCCTCCATAAAAGTTATGCAGGAAGGAACTTCAGATGCTGGTTTACACTGAAGATAGACACAAAATGCTGGAGTAACTCAGCAGAAAAAGCAACATCTCTGGAAAGAAGGAATGGGTGACAACTTACTATTTGATTTTTCATAAGGTGAGCTATAATTAGCAAAGAAACCCTGGAAATAAATATTGAATGGTACTAATATACAATGTTTATGTTACCACAAGTCTTTGGACCACTACATGGGCATCTGATCAACTATAACTTACGTCACGGAGCTCCAGTGGACGCTGTTCGTCTCTCTGCTGTTCAGCCAGGCACTTACTGAATTACACTGCTACATAGCAGTGATATTACATACTACTTCTGGAAGCGAAGCAGTACACATACCTGGTCTGCATGGACTGTGCCGAAGAAAGGATGATTGAAAGCTTCAAATTCCTAGGAGTAAATGTCAGCAGCAATTTGGCCTGGACCACCTATATTGATGCAATAGCCACAAAAGCCCACCGATGCCTCTACTTCCGTAGAAGGAATAGGAAGTTTAAGATTTCCCCAACAACTCTCACCAACTTCTACAGATGCACCATAGAAAGCATTTTATCAGGATGCATCAGAGCAAGGTTTGCTTTGTCACTATCAGCTCCATCTAAGACCGCAACAAATTGCGGCAAATTGTGAAAGCAGCCAAGACCATCACACAAACTAACCTCCCTTACTTTGATGTAAATTGCTCGTTCTAAGCTTCCCCCCAGTCTAGTCTCAGTCAAAAACCACTGAATCAAGCACTTGATCAACTAATCTTTATTTTGACAAAACACAATTACAGTTCCCACCACTGTACCTAACCACCGTGGGTTCGATCCTCGTATCTGCCTGTTCAAGCCCTCTTCGCCTCGCTCAAACAGAGACACTACAGAAGATCACGCAGTCCTAAGCGCTCTCCAAGAAGATCGACACAGGACCTCATGGCAGCGGACTTTTATAGGTCCCCGGACCTTGAGGGGCCGAACAACATGGGGGTGGTCTATTTACAATCCAATTACAGATATCGATTAACCCCATACATAACAGACATTTCCCTAACCCAATAATACAGTGGCTCATACATTGAATTCAAACAGGGCTTCTCAGGGGAAGCAAATATAACAACATTTACCCTGATCTGCAAGAAAACCAGACAAGGCTCAATACTTCATCCAATCAACATTCATCAAAGTGAAACTTTGCAACATTATTTACAATTATTTTCAAGGTGTATGTCTGGTTTGCAGTCATCCAATCCATTTTATGCATTTTGCACCTAATTGACAATGTCTGCAGAAGTTCCCATTCCCTTCCTGCAGCTTGGATCTAGGCTCTAGACAAACTGGCACCACTCTGCAGCTTGTCCCAGTTCCACAGAGAGCACTTTCAAATTGACCAAATATCCCAGCAGCCCTGAAGCTGTTACCCAATTTTAAAGTCCTAGCCTCTCCAATCTGGCCAGGATTAACATTCCTTCCTTTTTATCATATATGATAACCCATCATTTATGATAACGAAATAGTCCAATAATCAGCTAACCAAATATACAAAAGTGTGTCCATTACATTTCCCATCTATCCGCAATACAAGATGTTTCCTCCCAGAATCTTGTCAAGCTTCCCAGGTTTTTGTAGGCGTAGCTTCACAATTTCCGTTTGATTAGTCTTCAACTCCTGATTTTTTGTGGGCGCGAATTCCCTCCATCCATGTTGTTGCGCGTTCTTCCATCCCTTCCCATTGTCGAACCTACAACCTAAAATTCCTGAAAAACTTGGGACAAAGCAGTTACCATCATGCACCCATGCTTTCCCATACATTCACTAGAATTCTATTTCACTCGAACCTATTATATTCTGCCTATTGCTATTCTGTTCCCTAATATACTCTTTATTATCCTAGGATCAACACTAATCAGCCTTCTTCATATTCACACAATGTTATAATATGTATATCTGGTGATGGGTTCTCACATAAATTTCAGCTGGGTTCATTCCAGATTTCCCTACAGGTGTGACTATTTTTAAAGCAAACCATAATAAATGTTCCAATTTAACCAAATTCAGTCTCAGCCTTCAATTTACCATTTCATATTTCAGTGTCCATCTCTTCCTTCTCATTCCACAGCATTGTGGCCGATAATACAATTCCATTACAATTCCTGTGGAATTCCCAGCTGTTCAAATTTAAACAATCAATTTCTATATGTTGTCAATTTCATCATAAATCCAATTAAGAATGCCGAATCCAGGGACAATTTATTTCCACCTTGATAATAGAAGCCGCTTTACCATCAAGGGTTAAACAATTTACATCTATCGGTTAAATATGAATCGGCTCTGCTATTCCTGCACCCATTCAAATTTCTCCCTCTTATTCACTAAGTTTCTCCTCCAGTATTTCATCCTTATTATGTATGTCTCCTTACTATGTTGACTCTTTACTATATTGACTTTTACTATATTGGCTACGTTCTCAGTCTAGGGGTTCTCACTTATACTAGTTCTTTTTATCTCTAAGTAGTTCTTCTGGATGGTTAGTATTGACTTTCCGGGGAACTCATAAATGTTCAGACTACCTCATCATTTTATACTACCACCTTACGTTTCCAGGGTATGTCTTAATTCCTGATATCCTCTAGGGTCTGTCCCTTTGATTGATAGTTACTAAATAGTCCAGTCCTATCTTCGACTATCCTACTATGGGTGAGACAAGAGAATAATGCCAAATTAACAGTCAATTCTCTACCAATTTTAAGACTGTATCCCATAGGCCCTCTTTAAATTACTTATAACTAAATTTTGGCCCGAACCACAGAGGAATTCCTTTTCATTCAAATTCAGTCCTTTAAAGTGGGGCTTCTCCCAAAGGTCGTCATAGGTCGTCAGCGTTGTTTCTTTTAGGGAAGATTAGATAGTATCCTTTACTTTCCTTCCTTTTCTTTCTTCAAAAGCTGGGTGATATTAAAGTTGGGAACTAGGATAGGTCTTCTTCTTCTTCGTTTCTGGTGTCAGTTTCAAACTCAAGGGAGTAGGGATAGTAAGGAGCTCTGTCTCCATGTGTTGGCCTCCCCAAATTTGTCTTAAAAGGGGCAGGACAGTATTTTTTCCTCCTGCTAGTTGATTCCTGTTTCAGGGGAGCTACATTACCTTTGCTGTCTTCTGCCTGTTCTCAAGAGGTCTATGCAGTCTTTACCTCACTCCCCAGATAATATGTCGTCGATATACTGTCCTGCAGGCATAAACACAGTAACACATTAGTATAATAACTTTTTTCCCCACTCCCATACCTCCTGCACAGTAAGTTTGTTTCTTCTCTCCCTGGTGCCATTTCTATTCCTTAGTTACTATTTCTTCTCACGCCAGCTACTATGTTCCTTTTCTTACTTTCTTTATTGCCCTTTGGTTTATTGCCCCTTCCATCCTGTTATATTCTGTCTTCTTGCTGGACACTCCTTACTCCAATGACCTAATTGGGTACAGTTGTAACAAGCTCCTTGATTTACAATCTTCTTTGCTCTAAGGGGTTTTCTGGGGTAATCATAAGATGGTTTACAATTTTCTTCTATGTGATTTTCAGTTTTTACTACAGTACATCCAATTCGTTCATTCTGGTAAATTACTTGAGGGGATTCTAGAGTAGGGATCAGGTCTCTATGCCTACAATTCCTGGGTTGGTAAATCAGGATTGAGAAAATGGGTTAGTTTGAGTGAACAATGTGTGACTTCTTAGTTCCTGACATTCGGCCCATCTCTCTCTCTGGTCTCTTGGGTCCCAGTAGTCTCTTGAATTAAAGGATCTCCCATAATTCCTCGGATCTCAGATGTTTCTATAATTCCCTAGGATCTCTAATTTCTTTGTAATCCTGGAAATCCCTTCTTTGACCCATCTCTTTCACTCGCTATCTTGTTGGACAGGTCCAACTCCAATGTCCCCCCCCCCCCCCCCCCCCCCCCCACACAAGTATAGCATTGATTAGGTAACATGGTTGGTCTTATTCTACCCCTTGGTTCCATTGGAATAGGTTCTAAATTGGGAGCGTAGTGGTGATAATAATCAGAGTAATCTGGAACCCTAATTTCTCCCCATCTGTAATTTGCTGGTACTCTGGGAATCCATGGTTCAGAGTTAGATCTTGGAAATTCTTTCTTGGCCATGCTTTCACTTTCTCTTCTAGTTACAGGATCATTTTCCTGGTTCCTACCCTCCTTCCAATAATGCCTCACAGCTCTGGCCATTTGACTGACTGTTCTCAGACCACTTCCTGTCATCAGTTTTAATTAAGTGGGGAGAATTCAATAAAATAGCAAAATATTGTGTGGAACTTGCTCCATTCTGATATTCTAAGTCACCTGATAGATCCATATATAATTTTGAAAAATGGTCTAAAAATTTGTCTGCTCCTTCACCCTTTTCTGGTCTTATTTCCAGAACTCGTTTTAAATTGCCTGGTTTCTGAAATGGTTTTGCAAGGGCCATTAAAACAGCCTCTTCTCTTGCACTGTCATTCATTACTACATTTTCCAAGACTTCATAAGTTTGGTGTCCTAGGGCAACTGGAAATTTGGTAGTTTCAGCTGGAGTAATTATCTGTTGTATGGTCTCCCACAAATCCCGGGAATCTGCATGATATACACGCATTGTGGTTCTTAAATAATCTATAAAGGCAGCAGGTGACTTCTTTCTATCGGGGATTCTGTTTACAACTGCCATTATTTCATGGGGCTTCCACGGAGTATGACGTCTGGGGCACGGGGATTATTCATACTTACTGCATTGGTCGAATCCGCTGTACCCAGTACTCCCCTCACTGGGAACTGCCTATGGGATATCTGTTTAATTTGTAAGCTTTCGGTTACGTCAAAATCTATCTCGGTATCTTCAATCACTGTCTCACCCTCAGATGAATCTTCCTGTTCGCTAAGGGTTGCCCGATACTGCCCAAATAAATAACTCCTTTTTCTTTCTACTCGTGTAATCTGTCTTGGTTGTGGCTCACAGAAATACTCTGGCGGTTGCACTATAGCTAACATCCCTTCCTTTTCTTTAAACACCGGAGCTAACCTTTTTGTTCTACTCTGGGTGCCATAAGCCACTGGACGATCTATCAATGATGGCGTGGATAGGATAGAAGAATCTGGTACCTCAGTATCTGTTGTTGGTAGAGTCTGTTCAGATGTAGAATCTGCAGGAGTTGTTATAGATCCTGCAGACCTAAAATATTTATTACGGACACAAGTCATACACGGTGCTAGTGAAGCCTGGGAAACGCAAGAGGAACATGGTGGAAGCTGCGAACTTCCACCAGCGTTAACATTTGTCCACTCTTCCAAATATTCATCTCCTTCACCCTCGGTCAGCACTAACCATCGGATTCCTAATCTTTAATCCTACAGGGGCTAATTTCCTTCCAGGAGATCTGCCTTCCCCTTGTTCTGTGTGTTTCCCTTCATCTCCACATCTTTCCTTCCTTCTGCCTGGAGGTCGATCTACTTGACCTTGTTTTAGTTCTATTCCAAGTTTAACGATTGCTTTTTCCCAACTAGCCATTCTCTTAACCTCCTTATTCACCTTCTGTTCCTTAAAATATTTTCTCAATAACCCTATTAATTCTTTTGCACTTTCATTATTACTATGCTGCCAAATAATCCATGTATTGTAAGCCTTTTACTGTTCTAATCCCCCCCACGGCCATAGCTTGTTTCCTAATTTCTTATTTAACGATCCTGATAAATTTCTTAACTTCTCTGCTTTGTGAGGGAACTCATTACACATTAATTGCAACAGGCTCTTTTCCTCTTCTGTCACATCCCGATCTACATTATTCCTCATGCTTTCGAACCAGAACCAAAACAGAATTCCTAAATCCTTCCATTTGATCCCTAAATTTATTAAACTCGCTCTTAAAAATGGTTCAAAGTGTTCGTAGCCTCGCAACTCTTTACTCCTTTGCTCCATCAATCCTACTCTCCTATTCAAATTCTTCTCCTATCTCCTACAAGTCCACACCCTTTCAACCTTACAATTTTCTCAATCCCCAGTCATTCAAGGATCAGAGTACTCCAGGGGACCATCAAACACACCCACGCACAATCAAACACATTCTCGCACTCATTTAACCCTCAATCGATACACCCGAAAATGATCTTCAGACATGCAAGTAACACAGTACACAAGCAGGATATCACTCTGCCTATTACTATCAGGCACAACCACACTCCTAAATAAACAACAAACATTTGTTTATTATAAATCATGCACTCTAAGAATTCCTCCTCGTGGCACAATCGGTCAGCGGAATGATTCCTCCCCCGGCACAGCGATCGAAAGAGTACAACCCCTGAACAAACCACCACAACTCATATTCCTGCAATGCTACAATCTAAACAATGACAAATATTTAACTCAAACACACTTTTACTTCAAGTATCTAAATCCGTAAACATTCGCACAAGCAGCAATACAAACTTAACACACTCTAATAAATCTTAACTTTCTAAATCTTAATACACTCTAAGTTTATTTACATACACAGAATATTTACACAATTCGGATCTGATAACAATACAGAAAGCTAGATTTTTACTATTTACAAAATGATTTAAAGCAGTAACACACAGTTCACAAACACTCAATCTCAACGCCGCGTCATGCTGTTATCACTCAGTGAACCTCTCCCTCTCATACCGAAGATTTTCCCCTGCCTAGGTTACTCTTTGCTGAGGGGTACAACTTAAATGACTACTTTTCCTCCCGAATGGTACTATCCCTCTGCTAAGACTGGACTTCTATAGGGGGACCTCTATCCCTCCTCTCTAAGTTCTACAGAATTAGGAGTACCATTCACATTCAGATTATTCACCAAGTAAACCAGGTTCCCAGGTACTCTTCATTATCAGGTACTAATCAACAATCGATCAGAAGGTTACTATTCACTGTTGACCAGCCGCTATTCGGAATCGATCAAGGACATGCACCAACTCGGAAGTTCTATCTACAGGAATTCGATTTCCACCTTACGGGCAGAACTTCAATGTGAAATTCTATATTCGGAAATTTGACTCTGCAAATATAGACTTGTTCTCGAACTCCTAGATTTAGTGCGTATCCCTCCTCATATGCGAGCACTCGAATCAAACTAAAATTGCCCAATTTAATTCTCAAATGGACCAGAGTATTCCCTGCCAATCTATACTCTGACCACTGAGCCCAGTACCTTTATGAGATTCCTCGTCCGTCACTCCAGGGAGGGACTCAGACACCTTCACGCAGACACTCCTCTCTGCTGGGCACTGGGGGCTCAGAGCGCACCTTTCCAATTCGCGCTCCCGGCAAAGATTCGATCGTTACGTAGGTCGGACCTGTATTTCAATACGCCACCAATTGGATACCAAATCTAACATTGGGCCACTCCTCACCCAATGAAGGGCGTCAGGCTCTCGTTATAGCACCTGCAGTCTGCCAACTACGACCAAGTTTTGGGCCACTCCACGCCCGCGTTTTATGGGCACCCAACCCAAACGAGTGCTAACCCTATGGCAGCGGACTTTTATAGGTCCCCGGACCTTGGGGGGCCAAACCACATGGGGGTGGTCTCTTTACAATCTAATTACAGATATTGATTAACCCCATACATAACAGACATTTCCCTAACCAATGGTTAATACATTGTATTCAAACAGGGCTTCTCAGGGGAAGCAAACATAGCAACATTTACCCTGATCTGCAAGAAAACCAGACAAGCTCAATACCTCATCCAATCAACATTCGGCAAAGTGAAACTCTGCAATATTATTTACAATTATTTACAAGGTGTATGTCTGGTTTGCAGTCATCCAATCCATTTTATGTATTTTGCACCTAATTGACAGCGTCTGCAGAAGTTCCCATTCCCTTCCTGCAGCTTGGATCTAGGCTCTAGACAAACTGGCATCAATCTGCAGCCAGTTCCACAGAGAGCACTTTCAAATTGACCAAATATTCCAGCAGCCCTGAAGCTTTTACCCAATTTTAAAGTCCTAGCCTCTCCAATCTGGCCAGGATTAACATTTACACCATTTAAACCTCACGTTGCCTCGGCAAGGCCACCAGCATAATCAAGGATGTTGCACCCTGACTACTATTCCATCGGGCAAGAGGTCTGAAAACACACACTTCCAGATTCAGGGAGAGTGGCTTCCCAGCTGTTACCAAGCAACTGAATTATCATACCAACAACTAGAGCTACCATCTACCTCATTGGAGACTCTCGGACCATCTTTAATTGGATTTTACTGGACTTAATCTTGCACTAACATTATTTACGCTTTATCATAGGTCTGTACACTGTGGGTGGCTCAATTGTAATCATGTCTTTCTACTGACTGGTAAGCATGAAACAAAAGCTTTTCACTGTACCTCGGTGAGCATGACAATAAACAACACTAAACTATACGAAAGCGATCAGTAATGAATATGTGGCAGATATTTGTCTTCAGCCTAATTGATAAACTATGCAGGACAGTTAAAGGCAGATCAATTAATTTAGTGTTGCGGATATTTAAGCCAAAAGCAACTGTTAGAGACATCAGCCAAACCTTAGGCTTACCAAAATCAACTGTTTGGAACATCATTAAGAAGAAAGAGAGCACTGGTGAGCTTACTAATCGCTATGGGACTGGCAGGCCAAGGAAGACCTTCACAGCTGATGACAGAAGGATTCTCTCAATAATAAAGAAAATCACCCCAAACACCTGTCCGACAGATCAGAAACACTCTTCAGGAGTCGGGTGTGGATTTGTCAATGACAACTGCCCGCAGAAGACTTCATGAACAGAACTACAGAGGCCACACTGCAAGATGCAAACCACCGGTTAGCAGCAAAATAAGTACTTAAAAGAACAACCACAGTTCTGGAAAAGGTCTTGACAGATAGGACAAAGATTGGCATATCAGAGTGATGACAAGAGCAAAGTTTGGAGGAGAGAAGGAACTGCCCAAGATCCAAAGCATACCACCTCATCTGTAAAACACGGTTGTGGGGGTGTAATGGCCTGGGCATGTATGGCTACTGAAGGTACTAGCTCATTTAACTTAATTGATGATACAACTGCTGATGGTAGTAGCATAATGAATTCTGAAGTGTATAGACACATCCTATCTGTTCAAGTTCAAACAAGTGCCTCAAAACTCATTGGCCAGCGGTTCATTCTACAGCAAGACAATGATCGCAAACATGCTGCTAAAGCGACAAAGGAATTTTTCAAAGCTAAAAAAGGATCAATGAGTAGCCAAGTCAATCACCCGATCTGAACCCAATTGAGCATGCCTTTTATATGCTGAAGAGAAAACTGAAGGTGACTAGCCCCCAAAACAAGAATAAGCTAAAGATGGCTGCAATACAGGCCAGGTATCACCAGAGAAGACTCCCAGCAACTAGTGATGTCCATGAATCGCAGAGTTCAAGCAGTCATTGCATGCAAAGGACATGCAACAAAATACTAAACATGACTACTTTTATTTACATGACATTGCTGTGTCCCAAATATTATAGTGCCCTGAAATGGGGGGACTATGTGGGACTGCTGTAATCTCTACATGGTGAAACCAAAATGTATAAAAATGGCCTCTATTAAAACCTGACAATGCGCACTTTAAACACATGTGATTCTTTCTATTACAAATCTCACATTGTGGAGTACAGAGGCAAATAAATAAATGATGGGCCTTTGTCCCAAACATTATGGAGGGCGCTGTGAGAATCTACTTTCTGCTGGATCATCAAAAAGTGAAAAATATGTTAATGCTGGAAATCTAAAAGTAAAACAAAAACAGAAACTAGAGAACCTCAACAGGTCAGAGGGGCTGTGTGGGTAGAGAAACAGTTAACATTAGGTCCGTGACATTACCTCGGGCTGTATGCCCCATCAGTTGTGGAAGAGCAGGCTTTCTTTTAACTCAAGGACAACCGTGTTTAAGTCCCAACCAGGAAGGATAAAAAAAGTCCAGCTGCCTGCTGCAGCAGCAGATGAGGTTGTATAGAAGTATTGGATTAAGGATGATCAGGTTGCACCAGTTTTATATGCGGTAACCTATGTCTAGAACTGCACTTACATTACAAATACCAAAAACATACAGTAACTTTATAAATCCAAAAATAAAAGGGAAACAGCCTTCATTGGTATAGATTTTAGCTTTTGAGCAGAGCCTTGTGCCATGGTAGAATTAGTACATTTTATATGTTTCACACTATTAAAAAAAGGGTTTTATTAACAACCTGGTCAATTACCGCCTTGTGCTTATGAAACAGCCTATAAAATGGCGCAGATGGAACAAAATGCACCTTGCCAGGTAGTTTGCCCGCATGCAGGTTGCTCCAACAGGAAATGGCAGGTTTTACTAACTTTGATTATACCAGCACAACAAAATAATATCAAGAAAAGCTCAAATAGAGCAACTATTGTTTTGACTGAAGTTTCTATTAGTTTAAACTTGATGTGATTGCCTTTAATTACATTTGCAAACGAACTAAACAAAAAAGTCATCAAATTTCACAAAAATCCTCATCATAATGTTGGGATCTGCCCAAAGATAATTGTCTTTCATTGGTTGTAAAAGGCATTAGATTAATGTAAGATTGTTTCTTTCCTTTCATTATAAATTGACAAAAACGAAAGGAAATTTTAGTTTAGTTTAGTTTAGTTTAGTTTAGAGATACAGCGTGGAAACATGCCCTTCAGCTCACCGGGTCTGCGCTGACCAGCGATCACCCGTACACTAGTTCTATCTTACACACTAGGGGCAATTTACAGGAGCCAATTAACCTACACACCAGCACGTCTTTGGAATGTGGGAGGAAGCTGGGGCACCCAGAGAAAACCCGTGTGGCCACAGAGAGAACGTACAAACTGTGTATGGACATCATCAGTAGTCAGGATCAAACCCAGGGATCTGGCGCTGTGAGGCAGCAACTCTACTGCTGTCCCCGCTGTGAATTAGGGAAATCATACATGTTGCTTCTCCATTTTATGTTCTTCTTTAATGTCACTAACACCATCATTTGAGATTGGTGGCACTTGACAATATAACCGTTTACATATTGAGATGAGATCGGATTGAGACGTGAAAGGAAATAACCTATTTTTCTCGTCCCTTGGTGATCCCAGTGCTTCATGTCCAATGAATTATTTCAGAAATATGATCACCATTGTTAAGCAGGCAAAACTTGTAATATCCTATTCATAATGTTACAGCAATGGCCTTGGTTCAGAGACTTGCCTTGATGAAATGAGAAATCAGGGTTGACTGAATTATTTGCTACTTTTCCACTGATGCTGCCTCATCTATATTTTCATCTCAAGTGTGGGCTCTTGTTTATGTGCATTAATTTCCCGGAAAATGGTAAATAACTTTGCTTCTGGCATGATAGTTGAAAGGAGAATATACAAAACAACTTGCTAGATTTCATCAGTAAGTCTTTAACTGCTACTTCAATATTCCTACTTAACTTTGTGGCAATGGTTCAGCCATTTCTACCTTTGATGCAGCCATGTGTAACAATGTGACTTCTCCTTATAAATCTGTCAACCATGATCCTTAACGGAAGAAGGAAAAATGATGCAAAATATTTGTAGCTTCTCCCTTCAGGCACACCTATAGCCTGAACTGCAGCAACTTTGAAGACACCTGTTCACATTATTCTGTCAAAATAAGGTGAATAAAGGAGTTGGTTGCTGCAGTCATAGGGTCTAGGATTGGCAACTATGCATTGAACGTTGAACCAATTATTATTCAAACTGAAAGACCAAATGCCAAAATTAGCATCCTGCAGCACATCATCAACTTTAGTGCGATATAGCTGATGAGTTCAACACTCCACATATGGTATGTGTTCACCTCCTGTGATAAAAGATACCCAGATGTGGATTCTGACAAAGTCTTTGCCTAAAACATTAATTATGTTTCTTTTCCACAGACGCTGCCTCATCTACATTTTGTCTCAAGTGTGGACTCTTGCTTATGTGCCTTAATTTCCCTGAAAATGGGAAATAATTTTGCATCTGGCATGATAGATGCCTACAATGTATTAACCATTTCTCACAGAGTTACCATTGCTTTCCCCCAAAGGCAACATACCTGTCTCTGTTTAACCTTTAGTCAAGGGGTTGTGTTACAATGAGATGCATTAAGGAACAGATTGTGGTGCTAAGGAGAACAAATCAAAACCTTTAACCTCTGGGCCTTTTTCTAACATAATGGCATTCGCTAGAATATTCACAAAATTCAGATCTTCTTTGCCCTACATTTTGTGACCTTGTACAGATTCCTTTGGGATGTATGTCAACCCACGGATGACAGACCACTGGCCATTTCCCAGTAAACCTTCTCAGGAATATGGCTTGATTGGAATTTATGGAAATAGGGACATTGTGTATGGGTGAAAACCATTTGCGCTATTCTGTGCAAAAGTGGTTGGCAAATCCTGGACTGTAAGTGTGAGGATAAGAACTATCGGCAGTGAAAGAGATCATGTAGCTCCACAAGCTAAGAGCATTCCAGGCATTCCATGTGGAACAGTAATACTCCCCAACAAGAGATTCTGTGACTTCTTCCCCATCAACATCTCCTTCATGTTCCAGATGGGTTGCATCATTCATACCTCCCATACACCCACAGTCACACCCACAGTAACATCTGCCTAGACCTACCTGATATCCCGGTTGCTAAACACTTTAGCTCCCCCTCCCATTCCCACACTGACCTTTCTGTCCTGGGCCTCCCCCACTGTCAGAGTGAGGCCCAGCGCAAATTGGAGGAACAGCACCTCATATTTCGCCTGGGCAGATTACACCCCAATGGTATAAACATCTCTAATTCCAAGTAACCCTTGCTTTCCTTCTCTCTCCATCACTCCCCCTCTCTAGTTCTCCAACCAGTCTGACAGTCCCCGTAGTAAATTTTATCTCCATGTGCTTTGTTGTCACCTTTTCCTAGCTACCAATAATCTACTCCACATTTTCCTTGAACTGCATCTCCTTTGATGTCTTGTTTTCACACCTTACCCTTCCTTATTGCTGTGCCTCACTCTCCCCTGACTCTCAGTCTGAAGAAGGATCTTGACCCGAAATGTCACTCATTCCTTCTATCCACTGAGTTACTCCATCATATTGTGCCTATCTTTGGTGTAAACCAGCACCTGCAGTTCCTTCCTACACTGATATTCCCATCTCTCTGCCCCTATCGCCTCAGCTCACTAAGTACCACATGATTCCCAATCAACTTCATTCCAGCGGCAGTCCTCTTCCTTCAACCTTTCCTCCCACCTAACCAAGTTGACAATATACTTGAATGAGAATAAAACATATCAGAGTTCTTCAGATATTTCAGACCTTACCTCTTCCCCCACCCATATCAAATAATATTACACCCTCAGACTATGTTCCACTTGGGAACATCGTTCCAATACTACATTACCCCAGGACCGGCTTTAAATTAAAGACAAATTTGCTTGAAAACCCAGCTTCAACCTAAATTATTTAGTGTTTGAGGAGTGATTGATTTCAACGCTGATTGAAAAGTGATAGTTGATTAATTAGATGAACGGGTTCACCCACCCGAAATCTCCATCCAAGGTTGTCCATGGTTGCACTGACCTTACCTGTGAAAGGCTAATTTTCTGGACAAAGTGTATAGGATTCAGGGGCATGCTCTCAGCAGTTACACAAGTGATGCAGTAAAGACACCCCGACTCAAGAGTCTGAAAAAGGGTTTCGGCTCAAAACGGTGCCCATTTCCTTTACTCCATAGATGCTGCCTCACCCGCTCAGTTTCTCCAGCATTTTTGTCTACCCCGTCTCAAAGTTGCCCAGAAATCTTCATCAGCCTGTAAAACTCCAGCATTGCCAGCTGTAATAGCCAGGACAGATAGTTGCGTATTCAGAAACATTTCCAACTATCAATATTGTCAAGAGTCAAGAGTGTTTTATTGTCATATGTCCCAGATAGAACAATGGAATTCTCACTTGCAGCAGCACAACAGAATATGTAAACATAGTACACGTAACCAATAATATAGATTAGAAAAAAATGGTCAGCGTGTATATGTATGCGCACACACACACACACACATATATATACACACACATATATACACACACATAAAAACAAACAAACAATAATAGTGTAAAAAGACAAAACCAATGCCCCAAGTCTATGTCATTCAGACCTTAATTGTAGTGTTTAATAGCCTGATGGCTGCAGGGAAAAAGCTGTTCCTGAACCTGGACGTTACAGATTTCAGGCTCCTGTACCTTCTTCACGATGGCAGGTGTGAAATTAGTGTGTGGCCAGGGTAGTGTGGGTCCCTGGTGATGCCCGCTGCCTTTTTGAGGCAACGACTCTTGTAAACCCCTTCGATGGTGGGGAGGTCAGAACCCGTGATGGACTGATGAAAATTATTTAAAATACTGAGCATTAATTAGGATTTTTGTTTTAAATTAAGTCAACGCAAATCTCATAGAAATACAAAAGTAATTAAAGATCTTAAAGTAAAGAAGGGTAATTTAATAAAGTAATTCATTTTCATCTTTGACCTCTTAATCCAAAACCCTACAATCCTTCATTGAAATTAAGTCGATCGTGCGCTGAATCTAACCAAGCATAGGGTGAGTAAAATGATACCTCAGCCAAATCCACAAGGAGTCCAGTGCCAGCCCAAACTGACAGATTTCCCCTTTTGAATCCACTAGTAATCTGACACTTATGCACTTCACAATGGATATGCAGGACCTCCTGCTGTTTAAATAGCTAAGTGACCCGATGGATCTATTCAGATTTAGCTGACGAGACATGGGCCATTTGCAAAACCAAGTAAAGAACGGACACAATTTCAAAAGATACGTCAAGTTAGAGCCAGGGTTATATTTGGCGTAATGGAAGATGGGAATAAATTGAACACATCTCAAAATTTATTTTTTAACTATGGTTTAATAATAGCAAAAAGATTAATACTTAAATTTTGGAAAAATACATCAATACCAACGCTTAAAATGTGGATTGCAAGTATGTTGGACACCGCACATCTTGAGGAAATGCGATTCCTCCTAATGGATAAATCAGACCAATTCAAAACGAGTTGGTCTCCATTTGTCGTCTTTTTGGAATACGATACAATACATTTATTTGTCATTTGGACCCCGTTGAGGTCCAAACGAAATGCCGTTTCTGCAGCCATACATACAAAACAAAAAAGACCCAAGACCCAACACAATTTACACAAACATCCTTCACAGCGCATCTTCTCCTCGCTGTGAAGGAAGGCAAAAAAAACATATCTCTCCCCTGCACTCCCCTCTCCCCTTCATGTCAGAGTCAAAGACAGAGTCAAAGCCCCCGGCGCGCGATGTTAAATGTCCCGCAGCCATTGAAGCCACGCCGGGTGATGCAAGGCCACGCACCGGGTCTTGGTGTTGGAGCCCCGGCGGGCTCTTGGTGTTGGAGCCCCGGCAGGCACTCACAAAGTCCCGCGGCCATTCCAAGCCGCGCGGGGCGGTGATGTAAGGCCCCGCTCCAGGTAATCTTCAACCCCGCAACTCAGGCGGGAGAAGTCGCCGTTGCGGAAGCCCCGAAAAGCGGTCTCCCACCAGGGACCCGCGGGCTCCCGGTATTACTGTCCACAGACCTGCGGTAGGAGCTTCCGAAACTCCGGGTGTCGGGTCACGGCAGCGCTCCACCACAGCTCCACCCGCTCCGGACTCGGCCAGCTCCGTGATGGTGAGTAAATCCGCAGCTCCGCGACTGGAGCCCCAGGTCATTCCTGTTGGAGGCCGCTCCACGTTGCAGCCCCAACGACAACGGAGACCCGACAAAGAAAAGGTCGGGTCTCCCGTGCAGGGGAAAGACCTTAAAGTCCCCCCACCCCCCCCCCCCCCCCACACACATACCCCGACAAAAAAAACAATAAAAACTACATAGAACAAGACAGAAAACAATAAAAAGACAGACGGACTGCACAGGCCGCTGCTGACAAGAGTTGAATCATATGGTGCAACACAATTGTAAAATATAACTGTTTCAGGACTGGACGAGGGTTGGTCAAGATTATAAACAATGATCTCCTTATTTATTTATTTTTTATTTTTATTTTTTTAATGTTTTATTCTCTTTTTTCTATTTTCTTTTTCTTAACTTTCTTCACTCATTCGTCTTTTTTCTTTTTCTTCACACACTATATATCTCACGTCTTTCTATCCTTTACTATCTAACTTCTTTTTCTTATTCTAATCTTTCTTTAATATAACAATTAAAAAAAAGAAGCTGTACATAAAATGTATTATGAAAATATATATTAGGCACTTTGGTGCCATATGATTGTACTTACTTCTAATAAAATAAAATAATTTTAAAAAAAAGTTAGAGCCAGGGTGGTTAAAGTAACACACCCCGTATATAGATATATTTGTTTTTTGTTTTTTAGTTTGTTTTTAAGTTTTAATTATCATTCTGCCCCTGAGTTCAGAGCTCTGCATATGGAATGCAACAAAAAATAAATATTAGTTTTATGTTTTATGTTTTATGTTTTAATCTTTGTGTAAAGTGAAGCCTGCTGGAGTTTTTTGCAATTTGACTTATTTTTTGCTGAATTCCAACTGGTTCTGGTGCTGCGAAGGAGATATAAATAGTCAATGTGGAAGAGCTTGTATGGTCTCAAACATAATTTGGTACATGACAGAATATGCAAACATGTGACACCAGCATTAGGCATCTCCGGAAGGAAGCTGACAGAAGTTAAACAGAACCCACATTGAGTCTATGGGAAGACAGGTCTGTTGTTTCAAGCCAAGGGAATTCTGCAGGGCATATTAAACATGAAATAATATTTTTCGATGAAGACTTGCAGTTTGGGTATTCAGAGGCAAATCTAACAAAATCATCTTTCCCGGAGAAAAATCTACGTTATCTGTAGCTTTCCTCCCTTGACTGCTTGATTCAATAGGAAGACAGTATTTCTGACCCTTCCCTCACTGCGGATTGAATGCAAACTTAATGAAATTCAACGAGCTTGCAGAGAATTGCCGAGTTCACCATCTCCTCAATGACTAAAGAGGGGATCAATTTTCATATTCAATAGACACTGAGACAGCTTAGTAAGGATTGGAACACCAAGTAGGTGGGCTAAAGCACTTTAATTGGCTGACCTAGTTGACAAGCTGGGCATCTCGGGTCACGTCTTCTACAATAAACAATCTCTCGCTTCTTTTCACTGACGCTGTTTATGAAACACAATTATTGGTGATATTTTCTGATGTGCATCTCCACTCAGCTTCTGCGTTCCTGCTGTGGAAGAGCTAGGAAGGCAGGTCAAGGATAGAAATAAAGTTATCCAGCAGGTAATTCACGCAGCGGGCCTGGAAAGAAGCGATTGGGTACGTCAACGCATCATTTCCAGGACAAGGCTGCAGTATGGCAAATTAAAAAAAGATTGAAAAGACGATCATTTTTATTTGCATCTTTGCCTTACTGTACAAAAAGAAATGCAAATAAAGCCACAAACTTTTACCCCTCCTGAACTGTCTTCATGTGCCCAATCTACACCAACCCCCGTACTTGCTTGCCCTTCGATCAAACGACTACACAGTACCTTTTCCGTTTGCTCAAAATCGACAATAAAGAACCAGCGCAAGTATATCAATGTCATGGATGCTGGCTCTGCTTTGTTCTGTGAAGGAAGGAACTGCAGATGCTGGTTTAAATCGAAGATAGACACAAAATGTTGGAGTAACTCAGCGGGACAGGCAGCATCACTGGAAAGAAGGAATGGGTGACGTTTTAGGTCGAGACGGGTCTTTCTGAAAAAGTGCCTCGACCCAAAACATCACCCATTCCTTCTCTACAGAGATGCTGCCTGGCCCGCTGAGTTACTCCAGCATTGTGTGTCTCTGCTTTTTTCTGGTCCTTTCCATACCTCGAGTTTCCCAATCCCTGACTCTCAGCCTGATGAAGGGTCTCGACCTGAAATGTCACCTGAAATGTCACCTATTCCTTTTCTTCAGAGCTGTTGCCTGACCCAGTGTAAACCAGCATCTGCTGTTCTTTCTTACACTAGTATATCCCACTGTCTAATAAAGACATGGATCTAAAACGCTAGCTTTGTTTCTTGGACTGCAGATGCTGTCTGGACTGTTTAGGATTTTCTGGCAATTATCAAACCATAATAGATGCTTTAGTACGTGATTTGATGGAGCTCCATTGCTTGGAGTGAGCAATCATTTGGCAAGTCTTCCACTAACAATCAGTGGATGTGTGTAAATCACAAATAGCATGTGGTGAATTTCTAAGGAAAGAAAAATAAATGGAAGCTTTCTAGATATACCAGCGTTCTTCACTTTCAGCAGAGCCAATTACACCAAAGAGCACTAGAAACATAAGCAACCTTTTGGAGATTTCAGCTCATTAAGTGCATGGTTAGCAACTTAACAAGTGGCTCAGCAAGATTATTATAGCTTTGTTCCTTGTGGCTTTTCAGTCAAGTGCAGGTTGTATTGCATCCCATCTCGCAGAAGCCACACAGAACCCACATTGTACATCGCTGTGAGTGTACTAAACAGGAGAAAATGTTAACCCTCATTGAACATACTCACCATGGCAATTTCACCCCCATAATGTTTCCACTATATTCCGTGCTCTTTCTGTGAATAGCATTTATTGGATTATTTCTGTCATTTTAATGTTCCATCAAATCAATTCAATTCAGCTGCATTCCATAAATCTAACAGCCTAGGTTCCTACCTGCAGCCGTTTTCCCTTTTATCATGCAAAGTGGTTTAACTCCCACCTACGACAACTATTTTTCTTGCATTGTACCTTTAGGAATAAGGTTATTTTGCTGCTTTATCTTCATTGCATAATATTTCTATTTTCCCTGCAAAACAACCCCGTGATAATTCAGTCTGAAATTTTAAAGATGCTAAGGAAAAGTCCAAGTGTATTCTAACATGTAAGACATTTTTTGTTGGCCTTTACAAGTATTAACCCTATAATTCTCATTGGGCCATGACCCTACTAAAGTACAGCAGTAAATTTAGATGGGCCTACATCCAGAGCTGGGCTCAATGCAGATAAGTGTTGCATTTTGTGCAGTCAAAACCTGGGCAGGTACTTCACTGTGAATGGGAGTGTTGTAGAGCAGGCACATAGTTCCCTGAAAGCAGTATGATGGGTAGATAAGGTGGTCAAGAAGGCTTTTGGTACCTTGGCCTTCATCAGTTAGGGTATTGAATATAGAAGTTGGGATGTTATGAAACAGAGGATGAATGAATAGAGACTTTTACCCAGGGTAGGGGAATCAAAAACCAGACGATATAGGTTTAGGGTAAGAGGGGGAAAGATTTTATATTAAATTGAGGGGCAACTTTTTAGCACAGAGGATGGTGGGTACGTAGCCAAAGGAGGTAGTTGAGGCAGGTACCAGAACAACATATAAATGACATTCACACAGGTACATGGATAGCAAAGGTTTAGAGGGATATGGGCCAAACACGGGCAGGTAAAACTAGCATGGGGCATCGTGGTCGGCATGGGGAAGTTGGGATGAAGGATCTGTTTCCATGTTGTACGATTCTTAAATCCACAGGTGACAAGAGGGCATTTGTTGCAATTCTGCCTGTATGGAAGCCAAGAATGTGTGTCAGTAGTCAGCTCTGGTGGGGAGTAGTAAGGCTGCAGGTGGATCTTCTCCATAAACCCTTTTATCTATTGTGGCATAGTTTAGTTTAGTTTCGAGACACATCGTGGAAACAGGCCCTTCAGCCCACTGAGTCCGCACTGACCAGCGATCCCCGCACATTAACACTTAGGGACAATTTACACATACACCAAGCCAATTAACCTACAAACGTGTAAGTCTTTGGAATGTGGGAGGAAACCGAAGATCTCAGAGAAAACCCACGCGGTCACGGGGAGAACGTACAAACTCCGTACAGACAGCACCCGTAGTCGGGGTCAAATCCGGGATTCCGGTGCTGCAAGCTCTGCGCCACCGTGGTGAAGAAATGTTCCTCAGGAATTTCACACTCCGTACCTTGATAAGTCCTGGCAAACATGTTCCAGTTGAAATATTTTAAAGACCCAAATCTATGATTAGTCCCAAAAAGGGTGTCAACTGGTGTAGCTCAAAGTTTAGAAATAAATAGAACACAGAACAGGACTGGACAGAAACAGGCCCTTCGGCCCACAATGTCTGTGCCAAACATAATGCCAAAATAAAATAACCTCATTTGCCTACATGAGAACCATATCCCTCTATTCTATGCATATTCATGTACCTATTTAAAAGCCTCTTAACTGCCCCTATCGTATCAGCCTCCACCACCACCCCTGGCAACACATTCTGAACACCCACCATTCTCTGTGTAAAAGAACTTGCTGCACACATTTCCATTAAATTTTGCCCCTTTCACCTTAAAGTTATGCCTTCTAATCTTTGATATTTTCACTTTGGGCAAAAGGTTATGGCTATCCGCTCTGTCTATGCTTCACATAACTTTATGTACATCTACAGTATAAGGTTTCTCCTTATGAAGATATTTATTCTCATTTCATTGTTGTTGGACAAAACAGTTCAACCTTAGAAAAGTAAACCAGCTTGAATTTGGGTAATTGTTACCCCATTGTTAATAGTTATTGATCTTGCAGACACTTTGAACATACCAGAGATTGGCATATGACCCCATATGGAACCCCGGGTGAGGACTTCAACCTCGAGTTAGACCAGGTGACCCTTCTCCTCCAAGGTATCTAAATTAGCAAAACCAGACCCAAGAGATATCCAACCCCTAATCTTTTTTTAAATCCATACTTTCAATAGCGGATTACTCAGCACATCTGTTTAATGTTGTTGGAAGATTTCAAAGTTCTTTGCTCTTATGAAGGGAAAAAGCATTACTCAAAAACATTAAATCATGCCAATCCATGGATAAATGTAGATTCCTACATATCTGACTGACAAAAAAATTGTGTTTCTTTTGTAATGAGAATGATTAATTGTATGATATTCACAAGAGCCACTTGTACAAGGGAGTCTGTTCTCCCAGGCAGGAAACACCAGACAGCAGCTAAATACATTATTAAAAACAGGCTGCACACCAGGACAGCAATAACTTTTTATATGCAGTACACTGTGGGTTCGCGTTCCTCTGAATTCATTTTAATTCATTTCATGAACATAGAAATGTTTGAATTAAACTGTTTAAAACCACTCGTTCGCTCCCACTTTCTAAGAAGCGTGCAGCTCATCTTCATAATGTTATGAACACGGCAGCTCATGGATTTAACAATTTATACTGTCCTTCCTGCACAAATCAGTTTTAAATAATTTTATTCACAGTCTTTGTTATTGATTCAGGCACAATGCAATCAAGAATTTAGCACACATATAAACACATATATTTTAACGTAAATATGATAGATAGATAGATAGATAGATAGACAGATAGATAGATAGATAGATAGATAGATAGATAGATAGATAGATAGATAGATAGATAGATAGATAGATAGATAGATAGATAGATAGATAGATAGATAGATAGATAGATAGATAAACAGATTATGTATTTATTATATATAGAATGAACTTTGAGTTAAATAACACCATTCATGACCTCAGGATGTCCCAAAGCCCTTCACGGTCAATGAAGCACTTTTTGAAATGTAGTCTCAGTTATAGTGTATGAAATGACATGAAACTATCACTGAAATTGGACATTAGCGCTTTTATGGTCCACAGAGTAAATTAAGTGTTTAAACACTACCGGAAGAATAATGGTGTATTAAGCTTGCTAAGTGTCATCACATTGAGGGGGGGGGGGGGGGGGGGGGGGGGAGATTGTGGGTAAACAGTGTCACTGTACAACATTCTTACTGTTTACATTCAAGTTAAATTGATTTGACACCATCTTGAAGCCAACTCAGAAGAGGTAAGTTCTGCTGCACTTTGCAAGCTGTGCTGAAAACTCATGGGGTTTACTTTGGCAATATGGTTCTGGTATTATCTTTATTACAGTTTCTTAGCAATATAACATTACAAGTTTAAATTGGCTATTAATTTACCCGTGTATAATGATAACTATATTACAGGTAAGATTACGCAGCTATTTAAGTGACATGTTGCATAAATTTAATATATAGTTTATTGAATAAAAACGGCGGCCTAGAAATTAGATTATGCAGCTCTGCCTGTTTCAATGCTGCACAATGGAAAATTAACTCAACTCAGAGTGAAGTGTCATAATGACCATTACTGGGTCATTTCCTGGCACCTCTGTCCCCTACACAACTGATGTTATTCCACAACAGTCAGACACTGATCAAATTACATCATTCTCTGCACAGCAGTCCTTTTGGAACTTGTAGGGGAATCAGAGAACCAGTGTATCTTTCACTAAGCACTCCCTGAGCAGTTCTAAATGGTGTCCCTGCTAAGCCATAAGATCATAAAGACATGTGATAGGAGTAGAATTAGGCCATTTGGCCCATCAAGTCTACTCCGCCATTCATTCATGGCTGATCTATCTCTCCCTCCTAACCCCACTCTCCTGCCATCTCCCCATAACCTCTCTGGCACCTGCCCCAATCAAGAGTCCATCAATAACCATGTCCCACGGTTGTCTTTCATCTAATGTTACCTCCGTACAAACTGTCAACTTTCCCTGCTCACTGACATCCATCACTCACCTCCAGTCCAGCCCCTGCAATCCTGCATACAATTTATTCCCTCCTCCGCCCATAAGCCGAGGCATCAATACCAGGTTCAATCAATCTTCCCACACACTCCATTCAACCTGACCCTTTGATACACTGAGGGCCGAACAGTCCAGCCATCTAAGGCCCTCCAATGGAGGCACCAACTTTCAAATCTCCCACTCAACAGCACACTGCACCGCACTGGCCACAAACCTTTCACCAACTCATTCCCCCCATCGCAACCCCATCCATCACCATTAAGGGCCTGTCCCACTTAGGTGATTTTTCAGTGGACTGCCGGCGACTGTCAAGTTCGCTGCACTCGCCTGAAAATCTGGGAACTGGAACGGCGACTGTCAGAGTGGAACACACACACACACAAACACATCGCAAAGGTGGGGGCCAGGGCAAGCAGGAGAGCGCTGTCTGAAATTCACAAAGTGCAAAGCCAAGGTGATACAGCCACACACCGCGATGAACAGGAAGGTGAAGACGGCTAGCACAGTGTACGGTAAGTCCTTTAAAAGAGGGGGGAAGGGAGGGAGAAGGGAGAAGGGGGGGAGAAGGGAGAAGGGGGGGAGAAGGGAGAAGGGGGGGAGAAGGGGGGGAGAAGGGGGGGGAGAAGGGGGGGGAGAAGGGGGGGGGAGCAGAAGGGGGGGAGAAGGGGGGGAGAAAGGGGGGGAGAAAGGGGGGGAGAAGGGAAGGGGATTATCCATTTTCTGCATGGCGACCATTTTTTGGTCGCAGAAAATTTTTCAACTTGTTTAAAAATTTGCGGTGACCATACTGACACCGCAAGGAGTTCCCAGATTGTGGGAACGCCTCGTGACCATAAAGGAGACTCACCAGAGACCACCAGCGAACATGTGGTGACCATGTGGCGATCATGTGGCCAGCGCAGAGTCTCCCGCACTCGCCTAAAAAGTCGCCTAAGTGGGACAGGCCCCTCACCCTCGCACAGGGCCGGGATAAGCCCAGCGTCTGCAGTTCCTTGTGTCTCCGTCTTGTTTTAGATGTTGCACGGCATTATGATTAAAAAATATTTAAATGGTAGTTGTAAAAGGAGCATAAATAAGAAGTTTCTGTGAGCGGCAAAGGATTCTGGCAATCACTACTAGTGAGCCAGACCATCAGGGTTTCCAAATATCAGATAGTAGATTTTTGGAGTTTACTGTAATTCCATTCAAGTCTATTTTTCATCTTAACCCTCTATAGCATAAAGTGAAAAGGTCACGCATGGGAATGTACCTCCACTCAGTTTGAAGTAGGCTTTTAAAAACATTTTTATTAATATACTGTACACAGACATTAGCTTCTTAAGTTTCAATGTCATCCTAAACCATAGTTTTGCAGTAACCCTATCCCTCATATTATTCATATCCTACAATTCATTGTAGATAGACACAAAAAGCTGGAGGAACTCTGCAGGACAGGCAGCATTTCTGGAGAGGAGGAATGGGTGACGTTTCGGGTCAAGCCCCTTCTTCAGACTGGAAGTCACAAGAAACTCTCACAGTTACAATTAATTGTTCCTGGGTTTTTTTCTTTGATTTTTATCACAGATTTTCCTAATGTCACATCTGTTTTGTCGAAATGTAGACAAAATCATTGGTCTCAGGAAGTGTTCTCCAATCACCACTCCAGTATTATCACTTGAACTTTCCTGTCAACTCTCTTGCACCTGGTACCTTTAATTTTCTTCCTTAAATTGAACTCAGACCTGCTTGAAATCTCAGATTGCTGTAGCCAGAGCATTAAGTACTCACACTCTAACTAATGCTTCTAATCCCCAGTGATCACCAGCGAAAGCTGACCACTGGCACTTATCCTCAGACCTGAATCAAAGACCATTTGATCAAAGGTGTAAGGCAACATTCTTTAACCACTAATCTTTAAAGTTCAGAAACAATCGTATCAATTTCATAAGATATTACATCCATCCAAATACTTATTTAATATGCAGATCTGCAGAATTAAAAAAAAAAGCTCATTGTAATAAAACAAATCTATGCCAAAATGAGGATTAGTGTCAAGGTTTATATCCAGAAATATGGCTTTCTGAACGAGCTACTGTTTTTGCAACCTATTTTAACTTGCTATTGATGGTATAGGATTTTAAGACAAAATTGACCTTTTGGCCTCGACGTGAGAAATTCAAAAGCAAAATAATTGAGAATTAAACTTTTTGTCAAGCTTATTCTTTTTGTACTTTGCAAAAAAAAAACTTTCCTGCCAAACCAAATTTAGCAAACTTTCACCTAAAAGTTGTTATTGGTCAGCTGTCATAGCCTTTTTACTTGTAAGCATTGTATGAGTCAAAGGTCACTTTTTTTTGTTTATTGGGGTAAGGTCACATCCAATCCAGAATACCACAGGACATGCCAGCGGAGTGTTACTTGGTCACTCTGCACTAAGAAAATAAATTAAAATAATAGTAATGCCAATGAGTTGTTTAGGTAGTTTTTGTTTACATATGCTCCTTGCTTCTTGGAGGTCTAAAAGACCAACAAAAAAGAGAAAAGATATTTAGATGGATGCTTTACTCTTTTGGACATGTTAAAATTATTTTTCATGATAAAGCCAGTTTTCGATCTCAGGTGTATGATTAAAATCAATTAGATCACTCTTCCGATGTCAGCTGCAAGATTCTCCTGACAAATGAAATTATGCTAAAAAAGTGTTCCCCTTGCTGTTCAGCTCTGTCTTTGCATCATTCACATGCACAAATGAGATTAAAATTTGCTGCTCTGGGATTTCAAAAGGATATTTTCCATAAGAACATGAAAAATACTGGGAACCCTGTGTAAGTAGACTTTATATTCTCATGTGGTATGGCTCGGTGAATTCTGACTGCCACCGTATGTTCCAGATATTCATGAACTAACAAAAGACAAGCCAAGGAATCATAATTCCACACTCTAATGTTTTCATAGCTTGAGTTTTTTTTAAATGTATTAATAATTTTTAGAAAAGGTCTTGCTCATCAATAGAAGTTGCTCAATTCTAATGAGTTCTTGTACATTCTTATGTCACGGGATTGGATTTATTGGGAATTTTCAAATGAAGTTATATTTCTTTGAACTTTGTGAATAGCAATTGTCTGCTCCCAAGAGGAAAGCTAAGCCCAGAAGCCACCAGAGGGAGCTTAATCTCTAGAAAACATCAGAAACGGAATCAACAACCTTAAGTGCCCGTAAATACACAATTTGTTTATTCATGCAGTAAATATTTTATAGCACAAAATGGAAACAATGCACACTAAATTGTTCCCCATAAAGTATCTTAAATATACATTGAAATATTGATGGTGAATATTAAATGTTTAAGCCATTTAATGGAAACCCAAACTAGAATGGAATTTTGAATGCAGCAGATAACAAATCACTTGCAATTTCAAACTTTAAAGATTACTTTCTTAAGTTGTTTTATAGATTGAAGTAACTAAATATCATGCTCTTTGACCTCTGAAAATGGATCTGACTAAATACATTTCCATCATCCTCTAGGCTGGATGGGCCTTGACCTTCAACTTTCACTTTCCCTACTATTTTGGAGGTGGGAGTAACGGGAACCTTAAGACAAGGCGGAGGTGGGAGGATAAAGATGAGTAAAGAATTTTAAAGTATACTCATTGATAAATATTTAAAGTAGGTCGAGGCAATGAAATTCATAATCTTTTTTAACAGTCTACACAGGTTGTGTCCCAGGTGCTTTGCATGAGACCAGAAGGGAATATATGACTCCCAAATGGCATACGTGCAGAGTAACGTTGCTGTGTGTGTGACCAAAGAATAAAGCCTTTAGTATCCCTCAGTATGAAGTATCCTTACTGTCTCCAAGATCCAAAAGCTTGAATTTGGTTAATTAAATTATTTTGATAAATTGCCCAAAATGTTTCCTAAGCAGTTACATAAAAGCTATTATCTATTTTCATCATGTTTATTTGTTGTTGCATAGCATTTACATGTAAAATGAAATGAATAATCCCTTTAAAGAATGTAGCATCAGTAACTGTAATTTAAATACCCATTTATCTGTTTTGCATTTCACCTCTTGGCTATCACTTAGTCAACTAGACTTCAGAAATAAGGTCATGTAATCATTTCTGCTAGATTTCAGAAATAAGGGCATATAGTCATTTCTGTATTGCATAGCTCTATTTCCTTATGAGATGAATAATGCAGTAACAACACCTCCTTCCTCCTCCAGGCCAAAACATTGAAGTTCAATTGCAAATGCTAAAGGAGCATTTCTGCTCACAGCTACCAATTATGACATGCATTTTTTCAGTTTATTACCAGAAATCCTTTGGGTAAAATATTTGACAGGAAGAAGTGTTGTTCACTTCTCAACATATTTATTTATTTTAAGCAAACCAGTTTGAAGAATAATAAATTAGCTCCCTAATCTTTAACTGTTACTGCCGTTTAAAAGGAAATTCTTTAGGTTAGACTTTGAAAACGTTTTTGTTCAGCTATTAAGTGGAATTGATGCCATGCGATACGACTGCCAAAAGGTTGAGATGGAATTGGCTGGAGAGTTTTTTTGTTGAAGCGCAGTTTTGATTTGCAAGTGTTTGCACACATTTGTTTTGCATCAAAGTGACGTCTATTGCCAGTTAAATTATGAGTTTCCATTAAGAGGAATGTGCGCACAAGTGCCCTAATATTAATGGTGAGGCGGAGAAGTAGTGGCAGGTCTGCTGATTGTATGGCAGGCCTTCATTTACATCATACAATGCAGATTCCATGATGGGTGGGCTGGCAGGCTGGGGAAGGTGTGGAAATTAGCATCTGGACATCCCAGTGAGGGGTGTGTGGAAAATGTCACTGCAGTGGCCAGTAGAAATATCAGGGGAAGAGAACTTGTTCTGGGAAAGTGAGTGCTCAATTCTTGGGACGGTGACTGGATGTTAGTACAGTGTTAATGGCTTGGAGCCGCAATCTATACGGGGAAAGGTTTGAAGGTTCAGAGTTGCCATTAGGAGTAGGAGAGGGAGCCTGCTTGAAGGGTCAAATATGAAATTAGGTTGAGCCAGTGTTTCAGGGAACAGGACAGGGGCAGCCATACTCCTCCTTCTAATACAGGGAAAGCAGCCTTCTAACTCTTTGTACACACGTGGAACTTGTAATAAGACAGTTTGATAACGTGGACACAAGGAAATGCAGGGGCTTATTTACAAAAAAAGACACAAAGTGCTGGAGTAACACAACGGGTCAGGCAGCGTCTCGGGTGGATGGACGACATTTGCCTGGAATCATCACTCACCTCCTCTGTACCTATGCTGCCAAATAACACATAACACAGGGCTCTCCTTAATGTGGTGAGAACATATTTGTTCCTGGTCAGTGTCACTGAAAGCATTTTCCAACAGACCCATCAAGTTCCAGTCTGTTCCTGATGATCATTTCACTGCCTCTAATTAAATGAAGTAGAAGGTACTGAAGCTACTGTACAGCGTGTTTAGTGCTACTCATCAAGGACGTGTTTCTAGGCTGTTTCTCCTCAGAGCACTTAACCCAGATCCCACCCCAGCCCACTTTGACCACACTTGGGAAATATTCCCTGGGTTGGGAGGGGCAACGTGGGGATCATGATAAATGATATGGAACTCTTGGATTTGGATTATTCCACTGCATTTAATGCTAAAGCCACTGCAATTTGCCCTGAGAATGCAGTGAGGACCAAGCTCAGACATTGTGGGAGACCTAAGATAGACACAAAATGCTGGAGTAACTCAGCAGGACATAATTAATGGGTGACGTTTCGGGTCGAGACCCTGAAGAAGGGACTCGACTCGAAACGTCACCCATTCCTTCTCTCCAGAGATGCTGCCTGTCCTGCTGAGTTACTCCAGCATTTTATGTCGATCTTCAATTTAAACCAGCATCTGCAGTTCCTTCCTACACATTTTGAGGGCGACCTAGTTATTTTGCTATACTCAGACTAATTTTTACCTTGTGACGAATCAGCAAGCACAAATAGTTCCTCTGAGCATATCCAATGTGATTTCTATAGAAGCTCAATAGGAAGAACCATGATTTAGCAATTATATCACCGTGGTTGTAAGTTTTTCCTTCAGATGCAGCAACAAGTTATGATGTGAATATTACACAGAATGACTTCATTTCTGCACCACCCTGTTGCCACAGAGCAGACCCACTGATGAGATTTGATTACATTGACATTATTGTGTGGCCGTTGATCATCGCATCATCGCAAGGTAGCTGTTTGAACTGTGATTTGGATTTTCTCCTGCTCATGTTAACAAAACCAGGGTGACGGATTGGCACAGCGGTAGAGTTGCTACCTCACAGCACAAGGGACCCTGGTTCGATCCTGACTATGGGTACTGCCTGTGCGGAGTTTGCACGTTCTCCCTGTGACTGCGTTGGGTTCCTCCTGGTACTCCGATTTCCTCCCACAATCCAAAGACGTGCAGGTTTATGGGTTAATTGGCCTCTGTAAAATGTCTCTAATGTTTAGGATAGGACGAATGCACGGGTGATCGTTGGTCAGCGTGGACACGTGGGCTGAAGGGCCTGCTTCCATGCTGTATCTCTAAACTAAACTAAACTAAGCAAACAAGCTGTTTGACAGGACTGGATGTTGTAGCTTCTTTGGTTTCCAAATCACCGCAAAAAGTACCTGTAATAATAACTGAAAGTACAGAAAGATTCAAGGTCATCATTTTAATAGTACAATCAAATTGGGTTCAGCATGACTGCATTGCCAACTATGATCAGATTTTATTCCAGACTGAATCTGAATTGCTGTCTTTATGTTTATACAAGATTTCTAACCTGCGATTGAATCAACCCAGGAATTAAAAGGCTCATTTGACCGACTGCTCTGAAAGGGATCATCTTGAGGTGATAACCCTATGTCATTCAAACACAGATATATGCAGATAATTTTCAGAGCAGAGACATAATTAACCATCAAGGCAGTGCTGGCTTGGTGACTAGATGAATTTTTTCCTTCATTCAGTTCACCAATTTAAAAACCTAGGGTGAATAAAAGTTCATTTGAATTAGCAATAAATGAGTTTTCACTAATATAGCAGGCCCAGCACCTTAGGGCAATCGGCAGTACATTGCTTGCAGGCTCTATTTGAATCTTTGGTCTCCCTGCTGGATAATATACACAAAGAGACAAGTGTTATTGTGTTGTGATCCCCTCCCACAAATGTACATGACACCATTTACACTAAATCAACAAACTAAATAACCAACAGCTCTAATAAGTGAAAGGTCCCGGATTTAGATCCAATATTCAATTGTTTGGAATACTGACTATTTTTGCATTTTATATTTGTTTGGCATTTCATATCCTTACTATTGAGAGAGCGTGATTGTTTTGGGCAGAGGTCATGAAAATTCGGTGTACACTTCACCGTGGACTCAAAGGAAGGTTTTGTATTCATTATTCCTTTCACTTCAACTGCTTTTATTATTCCCATGCTGCTTATGTTATTCTTGGCAATCTTTGTTTTCTTTATTCTGCAAGGGTTTCCCGAGGAAATAGAATCCAAACTTCTCCCAGGAAATAAGCAGGCTCTCTTAGTCTGAATAAAATTCCCATCTTTACTGTTTTGGTTTTTCCTACCTTTTTGTTCTCCTGGAGTATTCCTTCCTTTGAAAATTACCCTGCTTGATAACTTAAAAATAAAACTCTCCAAAATGCCCGCAGCATAATGGGGCTATGTATAACATACAGACACACCAAATATTTACATATACATGGACAAAATTATTGGACAAAATTCCCAAGAAAATAAACCCTTTATTTTATGGGTTGTGATAAATTAATAAAGCACACTTTAGTTTTTAGTTTTAGAGATACAGCACAGAAACAGGCCCTTCGGCCCACCGAGTCTCCACTGACCAGCGAATCCCGCACATTAACACTATCCTGCACACACTAGGAACAATGTACACTTATTCCAAGCCAATTAAGCTACAAACCTGTGTAGGAAAGAACTGCAGATGCTGGTTTAAATCGGAGACACAAAATGCTGGAGTAACTCAGCGGGACAGGCAGCATCTCTGGAGAAGGAATGGAGAGAAGCTACAAACCTGTACATCTATGGGGTGTGGGAGGAAGCCGAAGATCACCGCGGTCACGGGGAGAACGTAAAACTCCATACAGACAGCCCCCGTATTCGGGATCGAACCCGGGTCTCCGGAGCTGCAACCGTTGTTAGGCAGCAACTCTACCGCTGTGCCACCGTGTAAATGAATCATATTTTTAAACATTACCACCGCCACCAAATTTGAAGACACGTTTCAGGAAGTATTATTTACAGTAGTTCAAAATTGTTGTTTTCAGTTCTGGATTTCATAAAGCAGCAACATGACTCCTATTGAGACTGAGAATTAATCTCCTCTAATTTAAAAAAAACTGCCTTAAGGATTTTTCTCCACATTTAACCAAATGGCACTATTTATCTCATCCATGTCATTGCAAAAGGGAAGCCACACATTTTGCAATGGAATGTAACAGAATTATATCATTGTGCAAACTGGCTGAAAACTCATTGAGGTTGATGAATGATGGAACTAAATTAACATGCATAGCTGCAATGACAAGCCCCCTGAAGAACTCAAAACTAATGAGTCCACCAATATTAATTCAAACTATTGCGTTTTATCAGCCATGCAATGAACATTCACCATGCACTTAAATATATCTTCTGAAATATCTATAGGCAGATGAAGCTTCGTTTCTGGGGTTTATTGTTGTTGCTAACTAACCTTTCAAGTGTAGCAGGAAATACGCTCTGGTTATAACCAACCTTGTCAAAGACAAGGTTTGATCATTATTTGCATAATTAAAGGTACTGATTTCTATATCACTGGTATTTTATTTTTACTTTTACTAGTATGACTGGTTACACAATTCTAAATCATGGTGAATGTAGCTTAACAAGTGCCTAACATATTGGATGCTTAAACACAACACTTTGGAAAATGAGACCTCCGCAACTAAATTTCTTGGCCATTTGCTCAACACTTAGAGTTATAGTTATAGAATCATAGAGTGATACAGTGTGGAAACAGGCCCATCGGCCCAACTTGCTCACACCGGCCAACATGTCCCAGCTACACTATTCCCACATGCCCGCGTTTGCTCCATATCCCTCCAAACCTGTCCTATCCATGTACCTGTCTAACTGTTTCTTAAACATTGGGATAGTCCTAGCCTCAACTACCTCCTCTGGCAGCTTGTTCCATACACCCACCACCCTTTGTGCGAAAAAGGGCAAGGGAACTTTTAAAAACTTTATTTTCATTTTGTCCAAGGGACAATTGTATCCTGTTTACTTTGCTTTGTAATATGTATAGTGTTTACCCTAACAGCCTAAAAGTATGCCATAAGTTTTGTAGTTAATTTGAAACACAAATTCATTCCTGGTCAACAATACCAAGCATGTTATATAATTGTAGCTGTGTACTGGAGTTTACTTCCATCAAATTTTGTGCAACTGATTTTCCAAAGCAAAGCACAGCTGTTGCTACGAAACACATTTAGCACCACCAATCGGGAATGAATTTCTACACTAAATCAATTATAAAATGCCAAGTTTTCAGAAACACGTGCCTAATCTTGTTTGATATTCAGTCAGCTCTGGTGCAATTGTGCATAAGTCTTAATAAATTGTTGCTATGCAGTTGTCACACTTTAATTTTATCCTTTTTCCACACATAAAGACAATCTTGATAATTAAATGACCCAAGTTTAGTGTGATATTCACACAGAATCACGTATGTAATCACAACTTTTGTTGATCAAAAATTCAAACAAAATATCCTTCAGATTAGACACCAGGATTTGGAGTTTCAATTTGGTCATTTATTTTTTAATTAATGAAGCCAACAGAAAAGATGGGATGTGAATTTCAATTTTTCTTTGATAGGTTTCTTTACACATTAAAATTAAGTTTCAAGTATTTTGAAATCATGGTACTCACAATGTATGAATTGATCATTCTAAATGTAAGAAGGGCCAGTTTTAAAGCATTTCAAAACATTCTGAAATATGGCTGGATTGCACAGGTTTAAGAGAGATTTGATGAAATGCCAATAACTTTGGTGGAAATTTGAGAAATATATCTGAAAAGATGTGCAATTCTGATTGCAGATTTCATTCAAAGTTCCTAAAATCCTCATTGGGTTTCCATTGATATAGTGCTCCTGGTCAAATAGGTAAACAAAGATCAAGGAGCCAGTTTAATAATTAAATTACCAAATATATCTTTCTTCTTTCTTATCCCCACATGGATGGCCAAGTGATTAGGCCCATACTCTCTGATAATACTCCTTCAGAACTCCTGTCACAAGGTGAATCAGAATGGTTCTTCTTCATTTTCCCTCCTTCCCATGCAAAGTTTGAAGTCTTCATCCAATATCTCCGAATAGCAGCCTGTCCAAGACAATGAATTTGACTTGTTTAGGAAGGAACTGCAGATGCTGGTTTAAGCCGAAGATGAACAACAGACACGGTAGATGAGGTTGGAGGAGGTGCAAGTGAACCTCTGCCTAACCTGAAAGGACTGTCGGGGTCCCTGGATGGAGCCAAGGGAAGAGGTGTAGGGACAGGTGTTACACCTCCTGCGGTTGCAGGGGAAAGTGCTTGTGGAGAGGGTGGTTTGGTTAGGAAAGGTGAGTTAACCAGGGATTTGCGGAGGGAACAGTGTCTGTGGAAGGTGGGAAAGGGTTGAGATGGGAAGATTAATTTGCCTTGCAGCTTATTGTCAATGGTTGGCACTAAAGTAGTTGAATATATTCAAGATTAGTTGGTTGTTTTTTTTTGTATGTTCAGGAAATCAAAGGATATGTAGTCAATACAGGAAAGTGGAAAAAGATTGGCCTTGATTTTATTGAATTGCATGCATGAGGAAAGAACAGCCTGCTCCTGGTTCTATGTTTTATGTTCTTCCGATCTGAAACAGCACCACCTGGGGTAAGAATATTAAACTTTGTAAGAAAATGAATTTACCTTTCACAAATAAAAAAACACTATTCTGGATTTGAAGCCAGCATGAAGCATTTTTGAAATAACAAAACAGAAAATGCTGGAAATATTAAGCACATGAAGAATCATCTGCAGAAAATGAACTTTCATGAGAAACTTTATGTTCTGAGTTGACCACTGGTAAAAGATTATCAACCAAAACAATTAACTCTGTTTCTCTACCCACAGATGTGCCTATATGATGAGTAATTCCAGCATTCTGTGTTATTATTTATAAGGTCAATATTGCCCTGAAGCCCTTTTGCATTCTCTCACACCCACCACTGGCATGCAGCTTTGTATCATCAGAAAACATTGTTACATTACATTTCGTCCCTTTATCCAAATCACATATGTAAGTTGTTAATGTCTGGGGTTCCAGCACTGATTCCTGGTGCACTCATAGGTCGTGGAAACAGACCCATCAGCCCAACCTGCCCACACTAACCAACATGTTGCATCAACACTAGTCCAACCTGCCTGCGTTTGGCCCATATCCTCTAAATCTGTCCCATCCATGTACCTATCTAAATGTGTCTTAAATGTACCTGTACCTATACTAAAAATCAGTGGAGTGACAATCTAAAAATTATGCATTTATTGCCATTCTCTCTATTTTGTTCTTTTACGAATCCTCAATCCATGCCTATCCATTAACCCTAAATTCATAGTATTTAATTTGCTGTACATTAGAAATTATTTATATTGGGTTTCAAACAGTGGAAAGCATCTTTGAAATGAAAGCTTTCCTTTCTTTAACTTACACCCAACACTGAAGCAAAACTGTACAAAATGTTAAATGCTTTCTACCACAAGCTTACATGAAGTGCTGTAAGAATGCGAGCCAGGGAGCAGCAGCTTGCTGTTCCTCTGAACCATGACCAGAGATACCCTGACCAAATTCACACCTTTATACTCTCATGAAGAGGTGCCCTTTTTAAGGTGGTGGCACAGTGGCACAGTGGTAGAGTTGCTGCCTTACAGCGTCTGAGACCTGGGTTTGATCCTGATTATAGTGCCGTCTGTATGACATTTGTATGTTCTCCCTGTGATCATGAGGGTTTTCTCCGTGTTTCCTCCCACGCTCCAAAGATGTAGGTTTGTAGGTTAATTGGTTTCAGTAAAAATTGTAAATCATCCCTATTGGGGTAATGTATGGGGTGACCGCTGGGCGGCTCGGACTTATTGGACTGAAGGGCCTGTTTCCGCGCTGTACCTCCAAGGTTTAAAAGTCCAAAGTCTGAAAGATTTCTCTGTAGGTCAGCCATGACAGCAAAATAGCAAGTGCTGGCTCAGCTACCTCCTCACAGTCATGCATGCAAACTCAGGCAAAGTCATGGCAGGTTAAAGCTGACATGAATGGGCTTCAATGCCTGGATTTGCACTTTGCACAAAGAACGATGATTGTCTTTGTTGGAGGCCTATCATCTCAGCCCCAGGACATCATTGCAGAATGTCCTCAGGGCATTGTCCTGGACACAGCACTAGCTTACTACATCTCCAATGTCCCCCTTCCAGTATGCAGCAGATCTGTAGCAGACTTGCACAACATTCAGTCCCGTTTGAAACTCCTGTGATGACACGTCCCCTCTAAGTGCTGCTCCGATTCCAGCCACAGGCAAATGAGCCATAGATGGAACCGTTTGCTGGCTATTCGACCAACTAATCTGATCCTTGTCCTTAAAAACCCCGGGTTCCAGAAAAAGGTAGAGGGGGACCGACAGAAGGGGGAGAGGGAGCTGCCAGAATGATTCTAGATGTTGTTGTTTGGTGTTGGACATATACCCCATCGGGTGAGTTCACCGTACTGTGTGTGCCAGTGTGTTCATTGCTGATGTGGCGTTATGACTGATGCCACACTGGTGGTGAATGGGGGCATGAGTGCACTGGGTCCTCACACAATGCAAGGGCTGATCCAACATTTATTTTGAGACCATTGAGATTTATTTTTGAGGCTGGCACGGTGGCGCAGCGGTACAGTTGCTTCCAAACAGCGCCTGCAGCGCCTGAGACCCTGGTTCGATCCCGGTTACGGGTGCTGTCTGCACGGAGTTTGTACGTTCTTCAGAGATGAGATCTTCTCTCAGGTCAAAGGAGAATGAGAAGAAGCCGAAGAATCTTGAAGAATCTTGAAGCAGAAATCTTGCAGCTTCATGAGGAACGGGGGTTCTTCGGAGCAAACACATCGCCATGAAGAACAGGAGCGTGACGAGCTGGCAGACGTATATGCAACTAGAGCATCTGAAAATTCCACTCTCCTGGAAGAGAAACATCACCCGGGGGGTCGTATTGTCCAGTGGGAGGAAGAATTTGAGGGAGAACCGAGCAATGTGGAGCTCCTCCATGATAGTTTCTGAAATACCACGATGCAGGTTGTTACTCTGAACTCAGAACTTGTTAGTCAGCCCAATGCTGGTCAGAGGAGTGAAAATGCACGACAATGGCAGAAGTGCAACATGAGAAGGTGGATGCAGGGGTCGGGGGTGGGGGGTGTTATAGATACATAGAAACATAGAAAATAGGTGCAGGAGTAGGCCATTCGGCCCTTCGAGCCTGCACCGCCATTCAATATGATCATGGCTGATCATCCAACTCAGTATCCCATACCTGCCTTCTCTCCATACCCCCTGATCCCTTTAGCCACAAGGGCCACATCTAACTCCCTCTTAAATATAGCCAATGAACTGGCCTCAACTACCTTCTGTGGCAGAGAATTCCACAGATTCACCACTCTCTGTGTAAAAAATGATTTTCTCATCTCGGTCCTAAAAGACTTCCCTCTTATCCTTAAACTGTGACCCCTTGTTCTGGACTTCCCCAACATCGGGAATAATCTTCCTGCATCTAGCCTGTCCAACCCCTTAAGAATTTTGTACGTTTCTATAAGATCCCCCCTCAATCTTCTAAATTCTAGTTTCTATAAGATCCCCCCTCAATCTTCTAAATTATGTGGGGGTAAGAGAGAGGAAGCTGGTGGGATGATTCTAGGCAGTGTTGTTTGTCATTATTCACCTTGCTGTGTGCACCAGAGTGTTCATCGCTGATCCAGCATCATGACCAATGCCACACTCCTCACTGATTAGACTAGTCCATGCTTGTATGGACAGCACTCAGACATGGCTGGAATAGAGATGGATAGCAACTGTGGCAAGAAATTAATCAAGCAATGACCATCTCCAACTAGGGAAAGTCCAACAACTTTCCTTTGGCATTGCTATTGTCAAGTTCCCCACTACAGCATCCCCGTGCTCAGCCGTAACACGATACTCAACTGAGCTAGCCACATAATCCACCTGCAGGTTTGCCTTCAAGATGCACACCATCCTGACTTGGAAATACATCTCCATTCCACCATGCTCTCTGGGTCACAATCTTGGACCTTCCACCCCTCTTGTGAATTATGGGAGAATTTGCACTAAAAAGACTTTTGCGGTTCAATAATACAGCTCACCACTACCTTCTATGGGCAACAAGGGAAGATCGATATGTAATTGGCCTTGCCCACATCCTTGCTAGGAAGCTGCTTTAAGTATTAACTAAATGAAAAGATAAAAACAGTTCACCTTCTATACTGTAACGCTAAATTCAGTTCTGCCCTGTCCAAATTCCTAACTTTACATTCCCTTCATGATGTGGTCAGATTAAGACTTCCAGGGGTGTCCTCTCTGTCTATCAGCAGAACCTTTGTGGAGTTCTGGGGACAGAGTGAGAAATACTTTCTGAATATCAATCGTGCTTCTCGGCTTGGAAGATGAAAGGATAAAGTTTATTTTGGTGGGGGGGGGGGGGGGGGGGAGAAAGCAGCAACTATATTTCAAATTTTTTCACATGAACGGATGTACACTTACTGGGCTAAATTGTCAGTCAGTATATAATCAAAAAGATCTGTATTCAGTGCCTTTGCTTCACAAAGAAGACTACCATGTAGTTATATCACCTCCTGGAGGCTAACCTGCAGATGGCATGCAACACAGGGACTGTTTTTCACATCAAATGAAGAGTTGTTTTTGCATTAATTTTTTACGACTCTGTGGGTAGCATGTGTCAAATCACAGGCAAACATCTATGAATGCAGTGAGCAAGTGATAGAGACTTGTTTGAATGGAGATGTATATTAATAACTATCCCAGTAGAATTACATCCAGGAGAACCAAACACAAAGCTTTTCCCAGGTGACTGGATTTACAAGTGCAGAACATTGGACCATTGGACCTATGCCCTGCACTAAAAGCCAATCAAACCCAACTTTGGATAGGATACATTGCAGTGTTAATAAATGCAACCTTCTTTAAACAAAAATCATTTATGGGATGCAGCATCACTGATGATACCAGCATTTATTGGTCATCCCTAACTGTCCTTACACAAGTGGCAGTGATGCTCCTTATTGAACAGCCACTGACCTTCCGATCATCAGCTGGCTGGGGTATGGAGTTATGGGATTGGGAGTTTTGGGCTTGGGAAATTTAAAGAGATGTGCCTACTTCAACTAAATGGTTGTATGCGAGGCAAAACAGAATAGTTTCAATATTTAGAAAGTTTTCACGTGGATTTTAATTCATTGTTAGCCTTTGTCAAGTGAGCGATGAGCGATGAGCAAAAACCTAAATGATAATGCCAAATGGCAATACACCTGTATCATTGGTTAGGTAAATACATGTGTTGGTTCAATGGTTCAATGGCTTCTCTATTGTCACGTGTACCAAGGTACAGTTGCATACAGATCAGCAAGGCTATACCCATACATTAGCACAATCACCCGGTCAGTACAGAAAAGGAGTGAAGAAGATAATACATAATTGCCTTCCATCACAATGCGCTGTGGCGGATCTTTATGTTAATTTTTATGTAGTTGTGTGTCTTGTCGCTTTTTTGCTATGACTGTATGTCAAATCAAATTCTTTGAATGTTTTTACATACTTGGCTAATAAATTAATTACAATTACAATTACAATGTACAGAATAGTCCAGTGAGTCAATTTGCAAGAGGTGCCATTTTGGCTACATTTTACAGCCCCAGTTGCAGCTAGCCACAATGGCCCAAGGCATGACCTTACTGCAAGCGCTGTTAGGTAGCAATTTTACCGCTGTGCCACCTAGATATTACATGTTAAAAACTTTACGGAATGGGCATCGGGTCAGAGCAAAATCTAGCACCTTCCCTAGCAATCATAATGGTAGCTTGAGTAGAATCATTAGATTAGGCAGCATACAACTGTCCCTAACCCACGGTGAAAGAATTTCCAAAATCCCGAAACTGGATCTCCCTTAAAAAATAATTGCTTGGAAAAAGGTGTCACGTTTCAGGATTTTTCAACTTCAAAACACAGTGAATTTGCATAAGTTTGAAATGTGGAAACTAAAGACTACAAGCAGTAAAACAAGGATTAAAACCAGATGAGCCCGTTTTCAAATTGTCGGAACACCCAATCTGCTTCAACCTGATACAATGAGGGTCAATTGTCCCATCAGTTAGTGCCTGTTCAAAGAAACATAGAAAATAGGTGCAGGAGTAGGCCATTTGGCCCTTCGAGCCAGCACCGCCATTCAATATAATCATGGCTGATCATCCAATATCAGTACCCTGTTCCTGCTTTCTCCCCATAACCCTTCATTTCATTAGCCCTAAGAGCTAAATCTAGCTCTCTCTTGAAAACATCCAGTGAATTGTCCTTCATTGCCTCCTGTGGCAGATAATTCCACAGATTCACAACTCTCTGGGTGAAAATGTGTTACCTCATCTCAGTCCTAAATGGCCTACCCCTTATTCTTAAATTGTAACCCCTGGTTCTGGACTCCCCCAACATGGGGAACATTTTTCCTGCATCTAGTCTGTCCAAGCCCTTGAGAATTTTACATAAGATATCCTCTCATCCTTCTAAATTTCAGGAACACTTATTTCATCGTGAAAAATGGCTTTGATCCAAAACATCCTCAGTCCATTTCCCTCCATAGATACGTATGACTGACTGAATTCCTTCAGCAGCTTGTTTTTTTGTACACAGGGAGTAAATCAAAGCCTTACCTGCCAGATAAAACCAAATGGGGAGAAAGAGTTGTAAGTTGGTGACTCCGTCGACAAGTTATAGAGCCCTTGTACAACATAGGAACTGGCCCATTAGCCCTCTGCATCGGCAGTGGCCACTGTGTCTACCCATACTAATTCCACCCACCTGCATTAATTTGGTATGCCAACATAATACTCTCATAAACTTCTACAGGTGTACAGTAGAGAACATATAAGCTTGGTTGCATCGCGGCTTGGTTCGGCAACTCGAATGCCCAGGATTGAAGAAGACTGCAAAAAGTGGTGAACACTGCCGAGTCCATCACAGGTACTAACATCTCCCATCATAGAAGGGATGTACAGGAGTCGCTGCCTCAGAAAGGCAGCCTGCATCGTCAGAAACCCACACCACCCTGGCCATGCTCTCATTTCACTCCTGACATCAGGAAGAAGGTACAGAAGCCTGAAAACTGTGACATCCAGGTTCAAGAGCAACTTCTTCCCAACAGCCATCAGGCTATTAAACACTACAACCTCCAAATAAGCTCTGGATTGCTTAGACTTGGGGGCATTGTTTTTGTCTTTGCACTATAATTGTTTGTTTTTTTACATATCTTCAGCTGCTAGTAATTATTTAAGAAGAGTCCATCTGAAGAAGACTCTTGACCCAAAACGTCACCCATTCCTTCTCTCCAGAGATGCTGCCTGTCCCGCTGAGTTACTCCAGCATTTTGTGTCTATCTTAAGAATTTAATTGTTCTGTTTTGGGCCAGGTGACAATAAAATACTTTGGCTCTTGACTCATAATTCCGTATCTCTCTGTGCCCTCATTGTTATAATCTCTTAAATGTTGTTGCTGTTGCTACCTCCTCTTTGTGCAGAAAATTTACCCTCAAATCTCCTTTAAACCTCCTCCCACTCACCTTAAACCAATGCCTTATAGTTTTAGATGCACTTACCATGGGGATCAGAAACTATCTATACTATCTCCACCCCTTATATACCTTATCATATCTCCCCTCTTCCTCTGCTTCATGGCAAACTGATCCGCTGATCCAATATCTCCAGATAACTCAAGCCATCCAATCTTGGCAACATTGTGCATCTTTCCTGCACCCTCTTTAACCTGACCATGCCTTTCCTTCTGTGTGCTGACCAGAAATGCACACAATGCTCCAAAAGTGGCCATCTTGCCCTAGACCAAGAAATGGAAATTAACATTGGCAAGCATTTTCCAGTTAAATTGCTTTGAAAAAATTGATAATACCAGAAGAAAGGGGGAGCTTTCTTAAATGTACCTTTGCCCACGTTGTTCTGGAGAGAAATGATATCGAGCAGGCTAGATAGGATTAGCTTTTGCAGTTTAGCCTGTGTTATCAATGCATCTTCCGTGGAAAAGACAATCTGATAGATCGATCACTATTGCTGATTTATTGCTTGGCAATAGGAATCAAAATTAATACTCTGCTTTTGCAGCCAGATACTGCAATCAAGTACAAGCACTCCCCGAGTTACACACGGGTTACATTCCGTGAACACTTACGTAAGTCAGATTTTCTGTTGGTTGGGACCACCATCCCCAACCCCTGCCCGAATTACTCACTGAGAATAATAACTGTCCCAGCCTGGCTGCTTCCAGGGCATTTTCTGCAGCGTGCAGCCTTCTGGGTAGGTACCGCCGCCATTGCTGGCTTGTTTCCGATGAAAACTTGAGTGACCTTAGTTGTGGAAATTGCAAACTGCCTTGATTGCAATAGGGACTGAGTGCAGAATTATTTACGTAAGTGCAACTTTATGTAAGTCGCCTAATGCCAAAGTCAGGAGGGTCTGTATCTGCATTCCCCTACAATATGATTATGAAGTCGGTATTGTGGAGTTAAGGTGTTCATACCAGGGTTACACCACATGAACAAATATCTAAGGTAAATCTAAAATATTGAGCCAAACACTTTCACTTAACTGCTTGAACATGGCATAGATGCTGTTACTTTATGCTGTATGATTTATTAAAAATTTGACCATTAACAGAGATCTTGCCTCGTGCCCACGTATCTCTGGAACAATTATTTTCCTCAACACTTATAAACATGACCTGTTCAATGGTGACGCAGCGGTAGAGTTGCTGCCTTACAGCGCTAGAGACACCGGTTCAATCCTGACTATGGGTGCTGTCTGAACGGAGTTTGTGCATGCTCCCCGTGACCTGCATGGGTTTTCTCCGGAAGCTTTGGGTTCCTCCCACACTCCAAAGCCGTACAGGTTTGTAGGCTGATTAGCGTGGTAAATTTGTAAATTGTCCCTAGTGTGTGTAGGATAGTGTTAGTGTGCTGGGATCGCTGGTCGGCACGGAATTGGTTGGCCGAAGGGCCTGTTTCCATGTTGTGTCACAAAACGACACCAAATTAAACTAAATGTACTTGGTTGTTCAATATTATAAGGTATTGAATATGCACAATCTAAGGAAAATTATTTGGAACAGAAATCTTAACTTGCCTAATTTATGATCATGCAACATTTCTTGACGCATAAGAGGAAAGTTGTGAGCTGTTGATCCAATTGACCTCAAGACCCACCTGCACAAGTTAATGCCACTTTAACTGGTTCAACTTTTTATATTCTCCCTGTCTAGTGTCAACAACCTTCAGTGGTTTAGTGGAACAAGAGTTATGCTTTCAACACATACCTGCTATTTTCACTTTTGAGTATGAATGGTATATTTTAGCTAGATGTAAAAATCAATAGTCCATTACAGCATCAGAGTAGTAAAGGCTCTTTGTTGACTTTGTCATTTGCTCAAAAGTGAGCAGAATGCATGGACCACAATAGGCATCTCTACAAAATAACTTTAATATATTGTTGGACTCCTGTCTTGCTGGTGAATTTAACTGCTCTGAAGTATATGTTTTTGTCATATGCTTTTACATTTAGTTTATGTGCCTATAAAACTATTATATTTCATTGCCCAGCCTCTGTCATCTTTGTTAAAGCCAGAGCAAGGAGCTTGACCAATAGTGCTAGAAATGCTGTTTTACTCTAATCTTATACCAACACATCCCTCTGAACCATGCAATCTAGCAATGATGCAAGCAATTGGTTCCAATAGGGTAGCACGGTGGCGCAGCGGTAGAGTTGCTGCCTCACAGCGCCAGAGACCCGAGCAATCCTGGCTATGGGTGCTGTCTGCACAGAGTTTGTACATTTTCCCCTGTGACCGCATGGGTTTTCTTCAGGTGCACAGCTTTGCTCTATCTAACTCCCTCTTAAATCCATCCAGTGATTTAGCCTCCACTGCCCTCTGTGGCAGGGAATTCCACAAATTCACAACTCTCTGGATGAAAATGTTTCTTCTCACCTCAGTCTTAAATGGCCTCCCCTTTATTCTAAGACTGCGCCCCCGGTTCTGGACTCGCCCAACATTGGGAACATTTTTCCTGCATCTAGCTTGTCCAGTCCTTTTATAATTTTATATGTTTCTATAAGATTCCCCCTCATCCTTCTAAACTCCAGTGAATACAAGCCTAGTCTTTTCAATCTTTCCTCATATGACAGTCCCGCCATCCCAGGGATCAACCTCGTGAACCTACGCTGCACTGCCTTAATCACAAGGATGTCCTTCCTCACCTCAATCACAAGGATGTCCTTCCTCATTTCCATGCTGTTTTGATAAAGTTTAGTCTAAAGTCCCACAAACTTGAATGCTCTTCATGCCATTAGCTACGTGCAAACACATGCAAAATACATGTTTAAGAAAGAACTGCAGATGCTAGTTTAAACCGAAGATAGACCCAAAAAACTGTAGTAACTCAGTGGGACAGGCAGCATCTCCGGTTTCATTTGTTACCATTTGGCTGCTTGCAGTTTCATGCTGCCAGGTTCAATTTAAGCCAACAGAACTAAAATTAAGGGGAAAGCAGTGTGGTATGAGGGTGGGTGATACTCCAGGGCCTGTTGACTGTAAGTAATAAAGGTGAATTTCTCCTTTTTGTTTACAACATTACACAATATTGGAATGACATTAGGGCAGCTATCCAGCTGGACCACACATCAGGTGTGTGTTGCAGCTGCTGGTAAGGGCAATTGAAGACTTCTACATGTTCAGACATCATCCATCAGTAATCTGCCAGCTTTCAGCTGGAGCATAATGGTAACACTATGGTAGTTATGTTATGAATACTGAGGCGGAGAGGTGGGGGGGGGGGGGGGGGAAGAGAGGCAGATCGGTGCTGAGGTGGGAACAATCACGCAACTTCAGGGACTCCTGCATGTCACCCAACCCTAGTTGGGTAGCAATCTGAAGAGTCACTCTTCAGCTCCCAACAAGAGACCATGAGATCCTTGTGGGTTAAAGTGGGGAAGGTTGTGAGTTGCATGATTCAGGTTGAAGGATAACGGCTGCAAAGCCTAGTTGCAGGACTCAGGTAGCTGATTTGCAGTTGCACCATTTGGGTTGCAGAAAGTTGAATGTCAGATAATTATCGCTGAGAGTTACTAACGTGAGTTCCAGGCAGGGGATCTTGGATAAAAGATTTGTGATGCACAGTTCTGGGTGTGGAATTCTTTTTCCAAGATTCTTAGTGCCGTACTAGAGAGACACATACTTCCTGGGGGATGCTGAATTTGACATTCACATTGCAGGATTAATGGGCCTGCCCCACTTAGGCGATTTTTTAGGCAACTACAGGCGACTCGTTTGCCGCCACATGTTCGCCGGTGGTCGCCGGGAGTAGTCCCCTCAATCGCGCAAAAAGTCGTGGCGTCTTTCTGATCACCGCTAAATTTTCAACATGTTGAAAAATTTTCGCCGACAGTGGGTTTGACGCCAATGAGCGTAGCTTGACCTCCTGATGTAGGTGCTGTCGTAGGTTATCACCAGGATGACGTAGGTTGTCGTCGATTTTTCGGCGACATGCTACGACTATGACAGTCGCAGGCAGTTGCCTAAAAAATCGGCAAGTGGAACAGGCCCATAAGGTTGGACGTCTGGGAGCTGAGACCAGGACTCTGCAGTTTTCCACGTACAATCCATCTGTCTGCTGACGTTTGGTCCAGGTATTGTATTATGAGATTGTAAATGCAGGAGAATTCTGGGTTGCAGGACTTTGGGTGCAGGATTCATACTGCAGGAATTTAAACACAGGATTGTGTTACAAGATTCACTTGTCCAAGCTGACCATGATGACTATCATGTTTCTGAGTGATGAATTTGTAGCACAGTGTTTGTTGAATTCAGGAAGCAGATCCTCCGTTGCAGCATTCCGCATGCAGATTTCTGGCGGTACTGTGGCGCAGTGGTAGAGTTGCTGCCTTGTAGTGCCAAAGACCCGGGTTCACTCCTGACTATGGGTGCTGTCTATATGGAGTTTGTACCTTGTGACCTCTTGGGCTTTCTCCAATAGTTTTGGTTAGTCTCTAATAGTCTAGTCTCTTGTCTAGTCGCTAGTAAATTGTCCCTGGTGTTTAGGATAGGGCTGTGTTCACTGGTCGGTGCAGACACGATGGGTCGAAAGACATGTTTCCATGCTGTATCTCTAAAATCTAAAGTAAAGAATGTTAATTGCAGAATTTAGGATGTAGGTTACAGGTTGCAAGATTCCAATTGCAACATTCTGGACACAAATTCAGTTTGCGGTCCATTGAAGTTTCAGGATTCTGCAAGCTAGATTTTGGCTGTTTGATTCTTGCTTTAAGGTTGCATGAGCAAGATTCTCTCTTGAAATCCTACTATTTACTGACCTCCCCACCATTGAAGGGATCCATAGGATGCGCTTCCTCAAAAAGGCAGCCAACATCATCAGGGACCCACTCCACCCTTGCCACTCTCTCATTTCACTCCTGCCATCAGGATGAAGGTACAGGAGCCTGAAGACTGTAATGTACAGGTTCAGGAGCAGCTTTCTTTCCAACAACCATCAGGCTATTGAAAACTAGGAACACCAACTAAACACCAAACCACAAACTGCTTTGATTGCATGAGGGATTACGTTTAAGTTGTTGCAGTATTTTGGACTTGGGATCCAGGCTGCGGCATTCAGCCTGCACAATCCATGGGGTCTGATCCAAGGTGTGGAGATCACAATGGGGGACTTGATGTACAGTGTTTGTCGGCAAGATTTTTGATGCAAGGTTTTGGCTGCAGATACTGTGTGTAGGAGTTGGGTTTCAGCATTCATCTTGCAGAATCCAAGTTGCAGGATTCATCTTCCAGGATCCAAGTTCCAGCATTCATCTTCCAGGATACTGAATGCAGTATTTTTATTTCCTTAACAAGGAGCTTATATTGCATGATCAGTTACAGATTACTGCATATATCAAACTGCCCTGCAGTTTGCAAACATCAATTAACGAACTACAACATTATAATCCATATCCATGATGTGCTCGTGACCCTGTGACAACCAACATTTACAACGCCCAACCCAGGCGACTATTAGTGTGCTAGTCACAGCAGCGGATCTGCAATCACACACTACAATCACTCCACACTTTCAATTCTCTACTGAACATGTACCCTCATCAGGTATCTGTACACTGTAAATGCCTCGATAGTAATCATGTGGTGTCTTTCCGCTGACTGGTTAGCAGGCAACAAAAGCTTTGCACTGTACCTCTGTACACGTGACAATAAACTAAACTGAACTAAACAGAGGACCTCGTAGGTCCCCATGGACACTGCATGGTCCCACTGCTGGGACACGTGGGCTTGGATGAAGGGGCAGGCAGTAGACTCGGGCAGAATACACGCCACTGCTCGCAGCTTGGACCCTTGCCTCACCATCTTGGCCAGGGCCAGAAGTAAACCGACAGGGAGATCCCCACCCCCCCTCCTCACTGACCAATCTTGCACCCCTCCATACCTAGTGACCAAAGATTAGGAGCGTGGGGCCAGGAGCACAGCCACAATTTGAGGAACAGCCCCGTCAGCTAATGCAGTGTCCTGAATGCAGGAATCAAGATACAGAAATCTGCCTGTCCCACTGAGTTACCCCAGCATTTTGTGTCTATCCTCAGTATAAATCAGCATCTGCAGTTCCTTCCTACACAGGAATTTGGTTGCAGTATTATGTTGAAGAATATTGTTTACAGGTTTCTGTGTGTTTGATTTTGGATGCAGTATTTGAGTTGTTAAATTCAGTTGACAGAGTTCCCGTGGAAGGATTCTGAGGAGTGTGGAGGGTCAGGATTCTGGCTGTGGAGATACAAGGAACTGCAGATGCTGGTTTACTTAAAAAGACACAATGTGCTGGAGTAACCTTGCGGGTCAGGCAACATCTCTGGAAAACATGGACAGGAGATGTTACGTGTTACGTGGGGGGGGGGGGGTGGGGGGGGGGGGAGGAGGATGGCCAGCAGAACAACGCCTGACAAGTGATAGCCAGATACCTGCTCCAGAAGTTCAAGCATATGGACCGTACTGGACTTTGATAATGGTGCCGAAGCCTGCCGACTTTTGCATGGGGTCTCAGTGGAATATTTCTGTCCACTTTGTACTAATCAGGGATTGTGATACTTTGCTGAACTGTATGCAAAAAAGAATTACAATGTCGATCTGTACTTGCGATAATAGAGAACCATAGACCATTGACCATTTACAGGCCTCCGAATAGTAGTCACGATGTAGGCCACAAATTACTTCAGGAAATAGAAAAGGCACATAAGAAAGACAAAGTTACAGTGGTCATGGGGGATTTCAATATGCAAGTAAACTGGGAAAAATCAGGTTGATACTGGATCCCAAGAGAAGGAATTTGTAGAATGGTTTCTACAAGATGGCTTCTTAGAGCAGCTTGTGGTTGAGCCCACTAGGGAAAAGGCAATTCTAGATTTGGGGTTGTGCATTGAACCAGACTTGATTAGGGAGCTTAAGGTGAAGGAATCCCTCGGAGGCTGTGATCATAATATAATAGATTTCAACCTGCAGTTTGAAAGGGAGTCGCTAAAACCGGATATATTGGTATTACTGTTGAGTAAAGGTAACTGCAGAGGTGTGAGGAAGGAGTTAGCTACAGTTGATTGGAAGGGGAACATAGCAGGTTTGATGGTGGAACAGTAGCAGCAGAAGTTTCTGGGAGTAACTCAAAAGAAGCAGAATATTTTCGTCCCAAAGAGGAAGAAACATATCAAGGGGAGAATGAAGCCACCATGTCTGACAAAGGAAGTCAAAGATAGCATGAAAGCAAAAGACAAGGCATAAAACATGGCACAGATTAGTGGGGAGCTAGAGGATTGGGAAGCTTTTAAAACCAACAGAAGGCAACTAAAAAAGTAATAAGAGGAGAAAAGATGAAATATGAACATGAAATATAAAAGAGGATAACAAAAGTTTTAATAATTATATAAAGAGTAAAAGAGAGATGAGTGGACATTTGGACATCTGGAAAATGACACTGAAGAACTAGTAGAAACATAGAAACATAGAAAATAGGTGCAGGAGTAGGCCATTCGGCCCTTCGAGCCTGCACCGCCATTCAATATGATCATGGCTGATCATCCAACTCAGTATCCTGTACCTGCCTTCTCTCCATACCCCCTGATCACTTTAGCCACAAGGGCCACATCTAACTCCCTCTTAAATATAGCCAATGAACTGGCCTCAACTACCTTCTGTGGCAGAGGATTCCAGAGATTCACCACTCTCTGTGTGAAAAATGTTTTTCTCATCTCGGTCCTAAAAGATTTCCCCCTTATCCTTAAACTGTGACCCCTTGTTCTGGACTTCCCCAACATCGGGAACAATCTTCCTGCATCTAGCCTGTCCAACCCCTTAAAAATGTTGTAAGTTTCTATAAGATCCCCCCTCAATCTTCTAAATTCTAGCGATTACAAGCCGAATGGGGTACAAAGAAATGGTGGAAGAACTGTTAAGTTTTTTGTAACTGTCTTCACAGTGGAAGACACCAGCAATGTGCCAGAATTTAGACAATAGACAATAGGTGCAGGAGTAGGCCATTCAGCCCTTCGAGCCAACACTGCCATTCACCGTGATCATGGCTGATCATCCACAATCAGTACCCAGTTCCTGCCTTCTCCCCATATCCCTTGACTCCGCTATCTTTAAGAGCTCTATCTAACTCTCTCTTGAAAGCATCGAGAGAATTGGTCCCCAATGCCCTCTGAAGCAGAGAATTCCACAGATTCACAACTCTCTGGGTGGAAAAGTTTTTCCTCAACTCTGTTCTAAATGGCCTACCCCTTATCCTTAAACTGTGGCTCCTGGTTCTGGACTCCCCCACCATCAGGAACATGTTTCCTGCCTCTTGCGTGTTCAAGAGAGTCAGGGGGTGGAAGTTAGTGAAGTGGCTATGACCGAGGAGAAGGCACTTGAAAAGCTGAAAGGTCTGAACCAGGTGGACTACATCCCAGGATTGTGAAAGTGATAACCCTAGAGATTGTGGATGCCTTACTAGTGCTGATTCAAGAATCACGAGAATCATGAATGGTTTCAGAGGACTGGAAAACTGCAAATGTAACTCCACTACTTAAGAAGGGGATGAGGCAAAATAATGGAAATTATAGACCAGTTAGTCCGTGGTTGGTAAAATTTTAGTCCATATTTGAAGGATGAGGTTTAAGGTTCATGGAAGCACGTGATCAAATAGGCTGAATTCAGCATGGTCTTGTTAAGGAGAGATCTTGCCTGACAGATTTGTTGGAGTTTTTTTGGGAGGTAACAAGCAAAACGGAAAAAGGAGAGTCCGTTGGTGTTGTATACATGAATTTCCAGAAAGCTTTTGAGAAGGTGTCACATGATCAGCTGCTGAACAAGATAGGAGCCCATGATATTAGAGGCAAGGTACTAGCATGGGTAGAAGATTGGCTGACTGGCAGAAGGCAAAGTGTGGGAATAAAGGGAACCTTTTCTAGTTGGGTGCCGGTGACTAGTAGTGTTCCGCAGGGTTCAGTGTTGGGCCCACTACTTTTCACTTTGAATGTTAATGATCTGGATGATGGAATTGGTGGCTTTGTGACCGAGTTTGCACATGTTAAGGAGATAGATGGAGTGGCAGGTAATGTAACAGAAGCAGGGAGTCTGCAGAAGGACCTGGACAATTTAAGAGAGTGGGCAGATAAGTGGCAAATGGAAAACAAGGTAGCATTGAGCGCTGCCATGCATTGACATAAAGATGTAGGCTACTTTCTAAATGGGGAAAGTAGCAATGTTACAACATTTTGAGATTTTAAAAATCAAGTCTGCAATTTATCCCATCAGATAAAGCATAAAAAGAAGTTTAATTTGACACCTAATTCACTTTCATATCTTCAGTATTAAAAAAAGTTATGGCCATTTTCATACTCGGAAATTAGCATCTTGTTCCCTATTGCTTTTCCATTGACTTAACACAAAAGCTGTGATTGAGGACAATCAAAAGCCCATAACTTTCTTAAAAATGAAGAGAACTGAAAGAAATTCTCAGTTATTATAGATTGAAGCATTCTGAAACAAATATGAAACAATCTTACTTGGATGACTTGAAATTAAAGCATATATTTAGTTAGTTACCTAATTGCAGCTAATTACAAAATTCAATTACTAGATCTAAATCTAATCTATCTATTTCTTAAGAAACGATTAACATTTTTAAATAGCCTAAGTGTCCAAATAACATTCACACAAGAATTCACAATATAACATAATTTTTAAATCTCATTGTCATGGGTTTATAGGCCAAATGGAAGGAATTTAGTGTTTTATTCCTGTAAATTAATGGCCATTTAAATCATCTTGCGAGTGGGATTTTGTGGAATGCGATCGATTGGAACATTGCGGTTGCGGTGAATTTAAACCCCATATCGGCAGGAAAAACACTGCCGGTTCGTATGGGGCCTAAATCACCTTTTCGCAACGTTAAATGTGGATTAAGGTCATCCTAAGAAGCACGTTTATATGTAAAATAAACGGCTTTCCTTTCTCTGTCCCATACCTGAAATCCATCCCCGTTGTCGGCGTTCATTGCATTAGAAGTGGCTTTTTAGTTTACTTTAGCGCTGAAATTGTCCAGCGATTTAAAAAAAAATTCACAGAACGGCAGTCGAAACAGATCTTCAGCGTTAACTAGCTCCCCGAGAAAATATAATCCAGGACAGGCGGTAGAAAAACGCAATTTAACCCCCCCCCCTCACCCCCCCTCAAAGGCGCCAAAGTCGCGCACACGGCCAGTGACAGAACTGCAGCGCCGCTGAAGGTATGTTTTGTAACATACCTAGGGAAAGGATTCAGAAATCGGAGGTGCAGAGGGACCTGACAGTGCTGGTGCAGGATTCCCAAAAGGTTAATTTGCAGGTTGAGTTGACCGTAAGGAAGGCAAATGTATTGCTGCCATTCATTTTGAGGGGCCTAGAATATAAAAGTAAGAATTCAATGCTGAAAAATCATCAGGCACTGGTGAGGTCATATTTGGATTATTGTGAGGAGTTTTGGGCCCCATATCTGAGGAAGGATGTATTGATTTTAGAGAGGGTCAAGAGGAGGTCATAAGGTCACAAGGTCATAAGGTCATGTGATAGGAGTAGTATTAGGCAATTCAGCCCATCAAGGCTACTCCACCATTCAATCATGGCTGATCTATCTCTCCTTTCTAACCCCATTCTCCTGCCTTCTCCCCATGACCTCTGACACCTATACTAATCAAGAATCTATCTATCTCTGCCTTAAAAATATCCACAACCTTCTGTAGCAAAGAATTCCACAGATTCACCACCCTTTGACTAAAGAAAGTTCTCCGACATTTCCTTCCTAAAAGAACATCCTTTAATTCTGAGGCTATGACCTCTAGTCCTAGACACTCCCACTAGTGGAAACATCCTCTCCACGTCCATTTTACCTAAGCCTTTCACTATTCTGTATATTTCAATGAGGTCCCCCCTCATTCTTCTAAACTCTAGCAAGTACAGGTCCAGTGCCGACAAATGCTCAGGAGGTTTACGAGAAAGATCCCTGACATGATTGGGTTCACATATGAGGAATGTTTGCGAGCTCTGGGCCTGTACTCACTGGAGTTTAGAGGGTTGAGGGGGATCCTACCAGATAATGAAAGGCCTAGATAGAATGGTCATGGAAAGGATGTTTCCAGTAATGACAGATTCAAGAACCAAAGGGCACAGCCTCAGAGTAAAAGGCCACCTTTGGAATGGGTGATAAATCTGGAGAATTAATTGCCACAGATGGCTGTGGAGGCCAAGCATTGGGTATTTTTAAAGCGGAGACTGATAGGTTCTTGATTAGGTAGGGCGTTAAAGGTTACGGGAAGAAGGCAGAAGAATGGGGAATGGGAGGGAAAGATAGATCAACTATGATTGGATGTCAGAGTAGCCTCGATGAGCTGAATGGCTAATTCTGCTCCTCTGTCTTATGGTCTTGCATTGGGTGCCCTGGAATGGAAATCCTGACCTTGGGAACAGATTCAGTGGAGGTGGAGATGGAGAAGTTAAGAGTAGGGGATAGTATCTTTGCAAGAGGCCAGGTGGGAGAAGATGTAGTCCGGATAACGCTGGGAGCCAGTGTGTTTGTAGTAGATGTCAATCGATAGTCTGTCCCCAATGATAAATAATCCAGTTTTTCTCTGAATAAATGGGAGTTATGTTCTTAGAGGTCTGCTGTTCTGTTTTATTCAAGGAAATGTAAAAAATGTTTTTGTTTTTTTAATTTTCAAATGCCAACCTCAAACTTCACAACAAACTGGCTGTTGCTTGAAAGAACCTTTGATAGATTGGAAAGTTCCTGAAAATGAAAAGTTGTTTCTAAAAGCTGCACTCGAACCAAGCAAACAAATTCTGCTGAGTTGCATTTTATACTTTAAAGTTCCCCACATTATGCCCATTGTGTTTTGATGACACTTAGATGTTGCTTAATGCTTTGAAATATCCCTTAATGTTTTAAGATATCCCTAGATCTATTACTTGGCAGATGTCCTTCAATCAAGTACTCCCCAAGCCTGATTGTTATATGAGAAATCTGGGATGTAATGATGGTGCATGATGCAGTTGGCCAGTGTGAATGGGCTGCCACCTCTTTTGCAGAATACAAGTGCATGTCATCATTACTGAGTAATAAATTATAATTACTGCTTACAGCAAAACAACACTTACTTTTTGATTACTATTAAGTGCTCAACAGTGAAGCATAACTGCAGATCCATTGTTAATTTTTGATGAAAAAAATTACACGCAAAGATTTCCCGCGGAAAACGGTAAAGAGAATACGGTTTACTGAGGGAAGATGGTTGAATTGTCCTTTGCTGTGAGATGTTCATAGAACGCAGAGCGTCCCTCAAAGGGTTAACGTCCACATTGTCCACAGCTCCTTGTTGTATATTGGGCAGTGCCCCAAGGGCGTATATAAATGCATACTCTGGACTCCTTGCCATGCTGTTCTAAATCTCTGCACTTAATGCCATTAAAGACAATCTGGCAGCAAGTAATCAGATTGTAGGCTGATTTTATGAAGCCTGTAATTTGTTTTGTTAACACCAGCCATCTATTAGTATCATCTACATCTTAAATGTTGTAATTAAGATTTTAATCAGGGCAGTATGCTGTGAAAGATATATGATGAGTTGTTTTTCTGCTGACACCAGCTATTAAAACCATGTACTGTTTAGACAGGTTACCATGAACATCTACACAGTGTAGTTGATTGGGGTGGGAAGGAGAGCAGTTTATTGGAATATTAGTTTCACCACCAGTGGTTAATAGGTGTTTCCAACAGATCTGGTGACTAATGGAAGCTTGGATGGGCCAAAATATATCTTTGCTAGGGCAGGAGTTGCTCGGAGTTGAAAGGAGACTCCATGAATCGTGCATCAATCTATTTAAAAACACTTTAGATCACAAACATTATTTTGTTTTAAGATTGGCAGTAGATCGATCTATTACCTAAGCATGTTTATTCCCAATGGAAGAAACATGTGACAGATGTCCGAATTTTGTTTTTAGGAAAACAGGCTGAATTTATTACATTATTGGTCCAGTTGAATTATTGGTATATAGTCAGTCCATTGCCAAGAAATAGGACAAAATATATTGAATATACATTGATCCTAGATAGTTTATAGTTCAGAAACCTTAACACGAGGGAGGTAGGAACCACTGACATCATGACCAAAGTCCTTTTATAACAAGGACCCACAGGTTATAATTTTTCTCCAGACATATTTGCCTAGAAATTGAAGTTTATTCTTAATGAATGTGCTAAATATGGGCCTGCATGCAGCACTCAGATGAGCCACAAAGAAATCAGGAAATTATCAAAATGGTTGGTCAGAGTTGGTCACATTTTCAGATTGGCTATTACCGACACAATTCCATAGCCTGCAGAGGTTGTGGCCACAGCTCTAATGCATTGGGAAGGCCTTCAAGAACATCTCTGTATGGCAACTTGAAAATAGTTTCAATATAGTCTGCCATTGGGTTTCGGAAACTCACGTCGTCTTTGTGTCCAACCACACTCCTGTGATTGTCTAGACAGATTGAGCCGCAAACCTCAGGTGGCCCCACCATCCCAATGAGGCACAAGCCCTTCTCACTAATGGCATTCACAGCACATAGGACCACCATGAGTTATTGGACTCTCAGCAGTACATGTTAGAAATATACTGATACATAAATACTGAAGAGAACAGGAGAATAGTAGAGACACTTCAAATCGCATTTTCCTATCGATATGCTGAGAGGTTTGGGCTTAGATATTTTTTGTGAGTTTTCAATGCTTGTTGTAGGTTGAACAATTAATTGCACAACTTCTATCCGTGGGTGCTGAGTACTAAATGACACCGCCCAACTGTGCAAATTGTAAGACTCAGGCGAAATACACTTTAATGCGTCTAGAATTGTTTCAAATTGGCTCGATCCACCAGGTGCAAAATGCTTTTCCTTGTGTATTATTCCGATGAATCAGGTGCAGGCAGGTCCAGAATTTAGACAATTAGCCTTGGTGAAGAGAATCTGTTGGCAGAGCTGTTTATCAGAAGGCAGGAGAGTAACGTTGTTTTGAAAGAATTCCAGCAAGGTGATTTGGCAAGCAGCCCTTGTTTCACAGTTAGAAACATTTGTTGCACCGTATGTTCCACCAGGTAAGATCAGTGAAGCCTGAACCGTTCTCAGACATACATATGGAGTTAGCATTAATGACTTTATTGAATATTAAATATCACCTTCACACAGGAAGTCTGGTGCCAAAGAGGAAGTCGACATACCCATTCCTGCTCTGCTCTGCCCTCCAGGGAATTATATTCACAAAATATCCATTATGTGCATATGATGGCCACATTTTTTTTAAATGGCCTTGAGATTTAAACATGGTGCATTAAAGCAGCACTACTGTGAAGGCCGAAGCAGATTTGTGTGAGGCACAGGCAGCAAGCATTTTGCACTTGGCTGATCGAGCCGGTTTGAAACAATTGGGAAATTGGTCTAGACACATCAAGTCCATTTCAACTGTTTGAGTCTTACATTTGCACAGTTGCACATGACTCCTCAGAGTATTATATATGGTGGGATGGATCTTGCAAGAGGAGACTTTCACAAAGGCCTCTCCTTCATATTCTCCTGGTATTGAGAACAATGGAGTTAATGGCAGATGTAAGATGAAGGTTAAATTGTGCAGCAAAATGTGCTCTGCACATAACAAACTACTGAAATAATGCCAGACAAATGGAAATCTTGTTCAAACAGATTGGATTCGGAGCAGATAGTATGGGTAAATTACTAAAATAATGTTTCCACTCACAGGGGAATAGTTCTAGTTCTAGAGGGTAGAATTTCAGAACAAATGATCATCCATTTGAGAAGGAATTTCTTCTCTCAGTTCAGGAATCTCTGGAAAATTCCACACCAGGGATCCATGAAGAATCAATGATGATAAAATAGGTAGATTTTTGGTCTGGATGGGAGTCCGGATTAGCAGAGCAGTGAAACTGCTGCCAATATCCGATCAGCCACGAAGAGGCAAAAGACTGCAGATGCTGGAATCTGGAGCCAAAATAAAACAAAACCACAGAGCTGGGGGTCAGGCAGCATTTGTGAGGGGAAATGGACGGGTGTATTTCAGGTCGGGACTCTTCTTCAGATCAGCCATGATCTCTTTCAAGATTAGAAAGTTCAACTCCTCAATAATTTTCAAAAGGATGCTAGATGTTCATTTGAAAATAAAATAAAAATAAATTGCAAGGGTATGAGGAAGAACAAGGCTGTGAAACAAATTCTGTGCTATTCAAAGCTGGCACTGGTAAGTTAGGCCGAATAACCTCCTGTACAACAACATTCTTTAATTCTAAGAAATGAATATTTCCCTCCTCCCCGTAAACTTTGAGAATTTAACTCAAAATTCCTATTGGAGCAGGTGCTGTAATGGAATCTGCATTCATGTAGCCGCCCTTGTTGACATAAGAGTGACAGCCGCATATTGTAGAAAACTGTAATAATGCTGACATACAACATGATGCATAATCTCATTTCAATGGACTATCATCAGAATGCACTGCTGTGAAAATGTGGTACCCACATCAAGAAATAATGCCTGTATCACTGAGGATGCTCTTCCACATGGGGATTTTGGCATTGATGTAGCCAGATGTAAATATTTGGCTTTTGTACAATGGAGTCTGGCTGTCCTCGCACATTTTCACATATGCACACATTTCTAATTGAGGAAGAATTAAAGTTCAAACCGTATTTTTAAGGCATTATTTTTTTCACTCTTTCTACTGGTTAAATACGCTCATACTTAAATACGTTTAATAATGCTATGGATAAGTCACAGCAAGTGTGGGTTTTTAATGATGTATTAGGAGTGTACACAATTAATTTTTTCCCCTGGAATTTTAGATTTTTCAATGCTAAAATGTCACCTTTAGTTACACTTAAAATCTATAATTGTGCATGATAAATTATGCATTAAGTAGTCAATTATACAGTCATAAGGACAAAAACAGGCAAATATTGAATAAAAGATAGAGGTGCCATAATTTACAGAGGAAAAGCTAATGAGTTTGGCACTTTGCTGCTGGAAAGAATTTAAAGATGGTTGATTTGAATCTTCCCTCAGTCTTCCATCAATAAAACAGAGACATGGTGAAGTTGAAAGCTGATCTGGGAGAGTCATGTTTTTATAATTGCTTTCTACCCTCAGGCACTAAAAATCCAGAGGGTCCCCATTGCTGGTGTTAATGCTAGCGCTGGCCAAAAGACCCAGTCAAAACCTCGATACACCAATTAATTTGTTTATGGTTCTGATTCTTGCATTATGAACAATGGGAATGGTTTGGCTTCCTTTTAAATTGTATGACCTGATTAAAGATGACGGCAGCAGCTATTTTATTTCATAATGCAGGAGAAATAGGGAATTATTTTGAAAAAAGGGGTTTTGTATTCTTTGAGTGTACTCAGCCTAAAACGTACCATTTAGCTTTTTGTTTAAACAATGCATTGTAGTTTTCTGGCAGTTTAAATTCTCCAGATAGCAAATAGATTTTCTTGTTTTTCTCAGATTTAATTTTTGATGTAGAATTCTTCCATTCTAAACCTCCAAACACATTTTTAATACCTAATCAAAGATTCAATTGAAAAAAATTGTCTCCTTTGTACTTTTTCATAACCAAAGTGGCACAAACCAAAGCAATGGTAAATTTGGTAAACAAATTCAAATCGAAAAAGGTTTTTAAAGGTTTTTTTAAAAATAATGATTAAGTTGCAACATGCATGAAGAATATCGGAAAAATATCCCAGGGTAGTAGTATAGAAGAAAGGGGAAGTTATAATTTAAAGTGACTCTGCCATCTTACATACATAAATATTTATTTTTTCTGCTGAAGCAAAACAGTTTCAGTGTAGATTCAATCAGATTCTGAGGTGATTCTCCCATTTGTGAAATAAAAACAGTAGATGCTGAAAATTCGAGACCAGCTGCAATTATGGAGAAAGAACTATGAGGGTTACTAATCCATCATCAGACTTCGGTGAAGAGTCATTGACCTGAAACATTAACTCTGTTTCTCTCGCCTAATTGTGAATAGTTGCTGCTCTGGAGTGCATCTTTGAAATTATCCAAACAAAAATTGGTTGTTATAAATACTTCAGCAGGAACTGCAGCTAAAGTTGTGTTGACAATTTTGGAAATTGGAAGCGCATTTGAGCTTGATGCATTGTCAAGGCACTGAACTCTCCGAAATTATATTTGTCAGTTGTATTTATAGGGATGGGCGATGTCAGCAGAAGGTAGAGGGGGCGGTGGTTTTGCATCAAGGGATATAGTGGATGAAAAATTCCTGACGAGGTTAGAGATGTGAATATTGTTTCTTTGGTTCCCTGCCAAAGTTCTTATACAACAATGTGGATCGCGCTGTCACTTTTGCCTGTCCTGTCAGCCAACTATTACACAATGAAAGCACAGTGTAATGCAGCCCCTCTGGGAACAGGCCATTTCATGGAGCAGCCAGTGGGAGGCACCTTGTATACACTGCCTAACCTCTGCCCTGCAGGAGAATACCACCTTGTCCCCAGGGACTTCAGCCTAATTGGAATTTTCCTGGTGCATCCAAATATCATCCTAGTTTTAGTAGGTTTCAATACGAGTTATATCCCACTGGAAAATATTTTCATTTCAAATAAGCACCAAAGGCTGCAGATCTGGTGCTGGTAAATGGGAATAGCATTGATGCTTAGCATGGACAGTATGGGCCAAAGGGCCAGTTTCTGTGTTGTACGATTCAATTACTCTATGACCCTACAACAGAGATGCAGTCACCAATCTTGTGCCATGATGAGATCGCTGCACTGCTAGTCCTTACCTACTTCAATCTCTTCCACATACTATTAAGTTTCTTTCACAAGTTGAAGACATGACACGGAAATAAATGACTTGCTGTGTTTCAAAGGTTTTTTTTGATAGAACAAAGAATAGGCAACACACTGGTGCAGCTGGTAGAGCTGCTGCCTCACGGCGCCAGAGACTTGGATTCGATCCTGACACTGTCTGATCCTGTCTGTGTGGAGTTTGCACGTTCTCTCTGTGACCATGTGGGTTTTGTCCAGATGCTCCGGTTTCCTCCCACATCGCAGACGTGTGGGTTTGTAGGTTAATTGGCCACTATAAAATTGCCCCTTCTGTGTAGAGAATGGATGCAAAAGTGGATAACATAGAACTAGTGTAATCAATGGCCAGCATGGACTTGGCGGGTCGAAGGACCTGTTTCCTTGCTGTATTTCTAAGCTAAACTAAACTAAACAAGATGAGTGTCACATTTATATAGCATGGAAAAAGACCTTTGGCCCAACTCAGCCAAGAGGTCCCAACCGGAAACATTGACTGTCCAGTTCCTCCCCAGATGCTGCCTGACTGCTGAGATCCTCCAATACTTTATGTTTTGCTCATCCATCCTCACCAAGCTTAGTGTATTACAGGTTAGTTACCGAACTGAAGTTAATTTAATCTAATTTTAAATAAAGAACAACATGATATGACCTCACAGTGGTACAACGAGTAGAGGCGCATGTTTGATCCTTATTGCTGGCATTGCATGTGTGGAGATAGCACCTCTGTCACCGCGTGGGTAAATCTGCTCAGATTTACTTCCATATCTCAATGGCGTGCAGGCTGGTAGATTAATTGATCACTGTAAGTAATCCCAGAGAGTGGGAGTGATAGAATCTAGGAGGATGGAAAATAGGATTAGTGCAGGGAAATAAAAAGGATGGCACAATGGTGCAGCTATCAGAGCTGCTACCTAATACATCAGAGTCCAAAGTCCATTTGAGGAGGAGGAGCCATCTTGGTGAACGGCTGCTAGCCAGCAGCCGTCCGCCTTAAATTCATTTTTTTATAGTTTTTAGTGAGTCCTGTTTTTTTGTTTGTAGGGGATATGGTCTTTTAATGTGGGGGGGAAGGTGTTACTTTATTTATAGGTCCCTACCTGGTCGGTGTGGCAGCCTTTTTTCCGGGCTGCCCGTCGACCCGTCCTCGTGGCCTACCAGCGGGCTTGGAGCGCCGTTTCTTGGCGGGAACCACCCAGCACCTCGGCCTGGGTGGCGGCACAGCATTGGAGCGCTGGAGCGGAGCGGAGCGGGCGATGCCTTGCCTGGGTCGCCGCGCTGGAGCTCTGGCAAGCTGGACCGCCGTGAGCAACATCTCCGGGCTGCGGATTTTCGGAGCGGAGAGGCGGCGTGCGGAGAGACGGCGTGCGTAGAGGCGGCAAGGCGGCAGTGCGGAGAGCGGGCGCCGACTTTTTCATCTGGAGCCTGGGAGCGCCAAACCGGCGCGGCCTTGTCGGCTTCGGCAGCCGCGGGCTCCAACCAAGAAGCGGCCGTTCCAAGTGGCCCAGCCGCCGAAAGGACTCTCCCGACGCCGGGGCAAGACCACCCGGTGAGAACGGCCAGGGACATCGGGCCTCCGTACAGGCAATTGCGGTGGCCTCAATAGGCCTGACTTTGGGGTGAACATGGGGTGGGGACTGGACATTGTGCCTTCCTCCACAGTGCTATCCACTGTGGGGGGATGATTTTTTTTGTCTAATTGTAGTCCTGTAGGTCTGTGTCCAAGATGGCTGCCGTGAAGAGAGAGTGGACGCTGGCACGATTTGGCTGCCGCTGCTCTCTTTTCACACTGTGTTTTTGATTTTCTGTTTTTGGATTGAATTCTGTTTTTAATTTGTGTCACTGTGATGTCTTTAATTACTTGTTTTATTCCGATTATATGTTTTTATTCCGATTACTATGTAAGGTGTCCTTGAGATGTATGAAAGGCGCCCATTAAATAAAATGTATTATTATTATTATTATTCCTAACGCTAGATGTTGACTGCATGGAATTTTCAGATATTCTTCCTGTGACCACGTGGATTTCCTCTGCGTGCTCCAGTTTACTCCCATTCCCAAAGATATGTGCCCTCACCCAAGATTCAAAATGTGCCTTGGCCCAAGTGTGCAAAATCATGAGAGGAATAGATCAGGTAGGTGCACAGAGTCTCTTGCCCATAGGTGAATCTAGGACCAGATTGGAACAAGCTACCAGAGGAGGTACTGTAGTTGAGGCAGGGGCTATCCCAACATTTTAGAAACAGTTAGATAGGAACATGGATAGGACAGGTTTCAAGGATCATTGGCCAAACGCGGGAAGGTGGGACTAGTGTAGCTGGGACACGATGGCCTGTGTGGGCAAATTGGGCCAAAGGGCCTGTTTACATGCTCTATCACTCTATAGCTCTAAGATTCAGACAAACACCTCCTGTTGCACTAATGTGGCAATTCAATTTCACACATCACCCTGAACTATAGCCTACCTCGATGAAGTTGGTCTTAACTTATAGCCTTATGTTTTAGCTGGATGCTCACCCATGTATTATTTGTAGGCACCTTATTAATTATATTTGTCAATCTTGGTTCAATGCTCGCAGTCTCACATCTCAGTCACAGAAGTCATGAGTTCAAGCCCCAAAGCAGACATTTGTTCATCCAAAATTCAGAAGTGTGGCACTATTCAAGGGATTGTCTTTTGAATTAGATATTAATCTGAGACATTATCCATCCTGTCCGTTGGTCAAAAGATCCCATAAGACAAAGATTCACTGGAAGTAAATTCTCTGTCCAACAATTATCCCTCAAGCAACATGCCAACAACAAATCTGGTCAGCTCCCATCTTTGTTTCTGGGATCTCACGTTGCAAAATTTAGAAAGTCTACATGGACAAAAAACACATCAAAAGGTTGCATAACATACTTTATGCAGTCAAGTTCCTTATACTGTGAGTTCTCCAAATTGTGTTAAGCATATATAGGTTACATGTGGTTCAGTGGTAGCAGTTTTGCCTTTGTTATGACTACGGTTCAAGCTCCAATAAGCAGCACCATAAAAGCTCTCCACAAGAGGTTCCATATAAATTGGCTAAATGTTACAGTCTTCTCCCAAACACAATTCCCAGCATCGTGGCCCTAATTAAGATAAGATAAGATAACCTTTAATGTCATTCAGACCGAAGTCTGAACGAAATTGAAGCAGTCATACATACAATACAATACAATAAAAAACAACAATAAACACATATTAACATCCACCACAGTGAGTCCACCCAACATCTCCTCACTGTGATGGAGGCAAAAGTCTTAGGTCTCCAGTCTCTTCCCTCCTCTTCTCCCTCTGCGCTGAGGCGATACCCCCCGGGCGATGTTAAAAACTGTCCCGTGGCTCAAACACCGCGGCCCGGGGAGGTCAAAGCTGCCGCCCACCAGTCCTGCTGACACAGCCGCTGGCCCGCGGCCGAACCCCGGACTCAGGCCACCGCCGCCAGAACACCGTGCAAGCCCCCGGAGCACCGTTCCAGCCCCGAGCCGGATCGCCCTCACGTGAGTACTGCCACCGTCTCAGCCTCGCGCCAGGCCGTCCCGACCGGGCGCCGCTCCTCCCTCGGGCTGGGCCGCCCCGACTGGGCACCGCTCCTCCCTCGGGCTGGGCCGCCCCGACCGGGCGCCGCTCCTCCCTCGGGCTGGGCCGTCCCGACTGGGCGCCGCTCCTCCCTCGGGCTGGGCCGCCCCGACTGGGCACCGCTCCTCCCTCGGGCTGGGCCGCCCCGACCGGGCGCCGCTCCTCCCTCGGGCTGGGCCGCCCCGACTGGGCGCCGCTTCTCCCTCGGGCTGGGCCGCCCCGACCGGGCGCCGCTCCTCCCTCGGGCTGGGAACGCCGTACCTCCCCGAACTCTGCCACTCCGACGGGAGCACCGTTCCTTCCTCGGGCCGGCCGTCCTCACGGGTGCGTCACAGCCCCTCACGGAAGCCCTGTTCCAGCCCCGAGCCGGGCCGCCCTCACGAGAGCGAGCTCAGTGCGAGTCCTGGCGGGCTCTGCCTCCTGAGCCTCGAGGTCGCCAGCTCCGCCATTAGGCCTCAGCGCAGACGGAGGCAGAGAAGGGGAATACGACAAAAAGTCGCATTCCCCCGCAGGGAGAGACAGCAAGCCCCGTTTCAACCCCCCCCCCCCCAAAACAGAAACTAAAAACCAAAACTAGACTAACCAAAACGAAAATAAACAACACAAAAAACACAAAACAAACAGGACTGCCGGAGAGCCGCTGCAGCCAGAGCCGCGCCGCCACTAGTCATAATTACACTCATGCGGCATTAGATAAGCCGTGTCACTGACATGCCCAATGCAAGACTTCTAAAATAGATGCTCTATTCGGGGCTCCATCACAGGAAAAAATAGTTAGGTTTACAGAAGAAATTATTCAAAGCTGTTTTGAAAGCTTTGTTGAAAAAATACAATATCTCCGCTGACAATTGGGAATCTCTGGCCCAAGGCCAATAAAAGGCTTCCATAGAGTGGATGTGGAAAGGATGTTTCCAGTAGTGGGTGAGTCTAGGACGTTAGGAGAGGAGCACAACTTCAGAATAGAAGAACATACCTTTAAAATGGAGACGAGGAGGAATTCCTTCAGCCAGAGGGTGTTGAACCTGTGGGAAACATTGTGAGGCTAAATTGTGAGCCGACTGTGAGGCTAAATCATTGGGTGTTTTTAAAGCGGAGATTGATAGGTTCTTGATTAGTAAGGGCGTCAAAGGTTATGGGGAGAAAATAGGCGAATGGGATTGAATGGGAAAAATGATCAGCCATGATGGAATGTTAGAGCAAACTCCATGGGCTGATTGTCCTCATTCTGCCTCTTTGCCTTATGATCTTATGAGAACTGTCTTACAGCACCAGAGACTCGGGTTCGATCTTTGAGTTGATACAACTGGAACATGCAGAGTCTCAACACAAGTGCAGGAAGGAGCACACCACCTCACAAGCTACCATCCACCGGCCCTGCGGAGAGACCCTTTTTCTTACTCTGGCAGGTATCATATTGACCTCTTTATAGTCATAGAGTAATACAGCGTGGAAACAGATCTTTTGGCCCAACATATCCATGCTAACCAAGACGTCTATCTGAACTAGTGCGATTAGCCTATGTGTGGCCCATGGCCCTCTAAACATTTCCCATCCAAGTACCTGTACAAGTCTGTGCATTGTAATTATATCTAATAGCCTTGTCCCACGGTACGAGTTCATTCCAAGAGCTCTCCCTAGTTTAAAAAAAAATCAAACTAGTGGTAAGCACGGAGAATGAACGTAGCGGGTACGTCGGAGTTCGGGGACGTCTCTTAGCGCTAATGGCAGGTACTCGGGAAGACTCGCTAATGGCAGGTAAGCACAGGAAGACTCGTGAAGATTATTCAACATGATGAAAAATGTCCACCATAACCCCGAGCACCGACGAGTGGCCATTACCGTAAATCTCCGAGTTCGAATCAGGGCAAACTCGGGAGAGCTCTTGGAATGAACTCGTACCGTGGGACAGGGGTTTTACTCTGCAGCTTCCCCTGGCAGCATGTCCCATATACTCACCACCCTCTGTGTGGAAAAAGTTGCCCCTTGTGTGTCTTTTAAATCTTTCTCCTTTCACCTTAAGTCTATGAGATCTAAGCTTAGATTCTCCTCTCCTGGAAGAGGACCATTCACCGTACCTGCGCCCCACATGATTTTATGTACCTCCATAAAGTCACTCGTCAACCTCCTACACCCCAGGGACACAACCCATCCAGCCTCTCCTTGTAACTCAAATCCTCCAGTCCTAGTCACATCCTTATGTTTCTCTTCTGCACCCTTTCCAGCTCAATGACACCCCTCATATAGCTGGGCAAACAGATCTCCACACAATACACTGTATCTTGTACAATTGCAATTTAAGTCCCAGCTCCTATATTTATCAACGCCGAAGGAGGCTACTATTTGTATATATTGTGTATGCAAGCAAAGAATAATAATAATAATAATAATAATGGATGGGATTTAAATAGCGCCTTTCTAGATACTCAAGGCGCTACTCAAGAATCTCACTGTGCCTAGTCACATGTGACAATAAAGTATTCCTATTCCTATTCCTATTCCTATTCCTAATACTCAGAACGATGAAGGCAAGCTAACCTAAAAACTAAATGAAAAAAGTGCAAAGAATGGATTTAGGGGAGGTCTAAATAGGAAGGGCAAATGTGACCTGAAATTTGGGAAAGAACGATAAAGCTCTGAATGCTAAGAATTGTGCTGGAAACCACACCTTTACAAGAACGCTGGCATGTAATGTCAAGAGGAGTGCTGAAGACCAGCAATGATCTTGCTCAGACCCTTGTTCAAAACTTATAGTCCATTGTCTTCATCATGGAAATAACCCTCACTCTTTCAGCATAAGTGGAGACAATGTATAAAGCTGTGCCTTAATGGCCAACCTATCACTTCCATTGCAACTGCAGCAGAGTCTCCAGAATATCTTGCAGATTGAGGAAGCCTCACACTTGGCTATCATAGCTTCTTCTTCTTCTTCTTCTTCTTCTTCTTCTTCTTCTTCTTCTTCTTCTTCTTCTTCTTCTTCTTCTTCTTCTTCTTCATCATCTTCTTGTGTATGGCGTGCACAGCCTGAAGTTGTAGGACAACTTGTTCTATTTGATCTTATTTGATTGTGCACGCCGGGTTGTTTGCATTCGTCGAAACAGGGCGGACCACGCGAAGGTTGCAATCTTCCACCCCACTATCATAGCTGTGGATCCCAGGGTGCCCAGCCTTCTGAGTACCAGCAGATTGTAAGGATTGACAGAATGTTGCACCAAATAAGTAATAACTGGTCCATAGAGCATATGATCATGATCCCACCTTTGCCAGTATCTTTGATGCTAGCTGTCAACCACAGGGCTGGTCAGGATCATGCTTCAAAACTATCTGTTATCCACTCCACTGAAAGTCAGTTATCTATCAGTGACTGTGTTGCAGTCACTTTGCAGCATCTTTTAAGAGCAATGAAACTAGCAACATGCAAGGAAGTAAGTATTATGATAGAGTTCAAAGGTGATTGTTTGGCACCTCTGAATTTTGGATTGCTTTCATTCATAAATATAGTCTGGTATGTTTAATTTGTAAATTGGTCTGTATTGCTGTTAACACATTCTTCATTAACAGGTCAGATCGTTGGTTGGCTTCCCTTCCACTTTCTTATATTCCTGCCATTCATCTCCTGATTTCCTGCTACCCACTTGCTGTGGTGGCACAGTGGTAGAGTGCCAGGGACCCGGGTTCGATCCTGACTACAGGTGCTGACATGGAGTTTGTACGTTCTCCTTGTGGTTTTCACCGGGAACTCCGGTTTCCTCCCACATTCCAGAGACATGCAGGTTCGTTGGTGCATTGGCTTCCGTAAATTGCCCTAGTGTGTAAGATGCAAAACTGGGATTACATAGAACTAGTGTATGGGCGATCGTCGGTTGGCGTGGACTAGGTGGGCCGAATGGCCTGTTTGCACACCGTATCTCTGAAACTAAAACTAAAACTCTGCAGCTGGTGAAAGAACATGAGCCTTCATGATGGTGAGGTTGTATACACACACTAGACTGTTGTGAATATTGAGACCCATGCAGCTGAACATCGTAGGGCAGCTCTAGTGTAGTTTAGGCCAAAAATACGGATTCCGTCAGCATATTCCTTCAATCATATCGATTGTCGTTATAGACATCTTGGTCATATTTGTATGAAATGTACAATAAATCAAGAGCCAGTGGATATCCATCATTGCTCAATAGCAACATTTTGGTTTATTGCAGTGGTCCATAAGCAAAGACAGAGACGATTATCACAAAATGGCATTGTGGTCGCATAGGTACCAAACATAAGGTACCAGCTATGATCTACAGCTCCAATAACCTGTATTCAATCCTGACCACGAGCAATGTCTGTTGTGAGATGAAAGCTGGCTGGCCTTCATCAGTCAGGGAATTAAGCTAGAAGGAGTGAAGTGATAATTCACAAGGATGTTGCCAGGACTCCGCTATAGGGAGATGTTGGGCAGTCTGGGGCTTCATTCCTTGGAGGGCAGGTGGCTAGGAAGTGATCCCATAGAGGTTTATAAAATCACGAGGGGTATAGACAGGGTGAATGTACATTGTCTTTTTTCCAGGGTGGGGATATAAAGAAGTAGAGGGAATTGATTTAACCTGAGGGTCAACCTGGTCACACAGAGGATGCTGCATACATGGAATGAGCTGCCAGTGGAGGTAGTTGAGGCAGTTACAATAACAACATTGAAAAATCATTTGGACATGGATAGGAAAGAATTTAAGGGATATTAAAGATGAAAGTCTGATGAACGGTCTCAACCTGAAACATCACCTATTCCTTTTCTCCAGAGACGCTGACTGATCCGCTGAATTACTCCAGAATTTCGTGTCTGTCACAGATCAATGGGGCCAGATTAGATGGAACATCTTGCTCGGCATGCAGGAGTTGGGCTAAAGGGCCTGTTTCTGAGCTGTATAATGGGCCTGTTCCACTTAGGCGATTTTTTAGACGACTGCCAGCGACTAGGACAATGGAATTCACCAAAGTCAGCACCGGCGACAACCTACGTCACCTGGTGACAACCTACGTTAACCTGGCGACAGCCCAAATTGTCGCCACTGTCGCCGAAAAAATTTCAATATGTTGAACATTTTTCGGCATTCGCCTGTAGTCGTCTAACATATTGCCTAAGTGGGACTCTATTGCTCTGTGTTTGCATGTACTTCCTGTGACTGAGAGGTTCCGCTGGCTGCACCAGTTGCCTCCCATACCCAATATAGCTGTTGGTTGACAGGGCAATTGGCCACTGTAAATTGCTCCTCGAGTAGCTCAGTCAATAGGAATCTCGAGAAAATGTGAAATAAAAAAATAAAAATAGCAGTGGTGTCAATGCATGTAAATGGGGGCTTTATGGTCAACATGGATTCAGTAAGCAGAAGGGCCTATATTTATGCTGCATGAATCTATGACTCTATGGCTTGGAAATGAATGAGTGATAACTGTTCCCAACCCTACTGCACATTGACCTGCTTGATGCTCTGTGTGTGGCCACTGTCAGTTACTGTAAGCGGCAGTTGGTTGCAGAGCCCAGAGTGATGTGCAAGCTGAGATTCACACCCCACACTAAGTGGAAACCTGCAGGCTCATAAACCCATGTGCTCAATCTGCCTGTGGCTCTTTGGTGAAAGAAAATGAGTATTTGCAACTCCCTTTGACTAAAGAATATCCATGATCACTCTGGTGCAATGGCCGATGGCAAACTGTGACATATCGCAGGTCTCAACAGTTCAAGCCTGGAAGAAACCCAATATCTAAAGGCCCTGACATTGTAGAACACAATGTGCTGCAGTTACTCAGCAAGTCAGGCAGCATCTCTGGAGGACACAAATCCTCCTTGTCTCTACATCGCCCTGACATCCTTGCTGAAGAACAAATGGTTCATGTAATCTTCTTTGCTGAGGTTTACTTCCTCAACTTATTTGGTTGTGATGGCCTCCTGCTGAGACACATGCTCAGCAGAGATTCATGGAAACAGGCCCTTCAGCCCATCTTGCCCATGCCGACCAAGATGCCCCATCTACACTGGTCCCACCAGCCAGCGGTTGGCCCCTATCCCTCCCAAACTTTCCTATTCATGTACCTGTCCAAATTAATTTTGAGTGTTGCTATGTTGCTATCTCTCAGCAATCTCTTCTGGCAGTTCGTTCCGTATACCCACCACCCCCAGCAGTAAGTGCTTCTTTACATATCCTCTGTTCATTCTGTTATAATCTATGAGGAATACCTTGCAAAGTCCCCACGAGAATGTACAACAGAAAACATGGTTTCAAAGCTCACCACTTGCTGCTCACTAACAACTTTAAAGAACTCTTATACAAAAAAGCACTTGTGAAGTCATATGTAGTAGCGTTCAAAAGAAATCAACCTGAAACCAATATCAAGGTGATTAATTATCTTTTAAAATACTATTTATAGAGTGTCCTTCATTCTGTAAACATCTGTTCAAATGTGCAAGGCTAAGAGAGGGTATTTCTCTAACATCAAGTAACCCTTGCATCCCCTCTCCCTCCCTACCTCTCCCACATTAGTCGTGGTACTAGTTTCATTGTCGTCCTGGTCAGTTTCATTGTCTGTAACTCATTTTCACCAAGCCCACAGTTAACAATGATCTGTTTCCTTTATAGCTGTTACTGTTTTTGCATATCTTTCATTCATTTGTTCTATTTCTTCTATATCACCGTCTATATTTTTTATTTCCCTTTCCTCTGACTCTCAGTCTGAAAAATGGTCTCGACCCAAAACGTCACCTATTCCTTTTGTCCAGAGATGCTGCCTGTCCCGCTGAGTTACTCCAACTTTTTGTGTCTATCTTCAGTTTAAACCAGCAACTGCAGTTCCTTCCCACATATTAGCCATAATATTGAGCTCCCATTGAGCAGCACTGGCAGCAATGCTGATCGACATAACAACTTGCCTAATTTTCATGCATCGGGGAGGGGGGGGAGGTTATGGGAGGAATAGTTAGACATACATTTGTAATGCCCTCGATAGCATGGAACATAGAATAGTACAGCACGGGAATGGGCCCTTCGGCCCACAATGTTTGTGCCAACTCTGCTGCCAGGTTCATGCACTACCTCTTGCCAGCCCGATTCAATCTTTTAGAGAAACACAAGCAACTGCAGATGCTGGAAACTTGCGTAAAACACAAAGTGCTGGAGTAACTCAGGAGGTCAGACAGCATCTCTGAAGGATATGGATAGACAGTGTTTCAGGATGGGACCCAGCATCAGATTTAATTTTTTTAGACCACTTTTTAAATAAAAACGCAACTCATTTATCTAAAACAATTGGGAACCGAATTGAATATGTAAGCTCTATGCTGGTATTCAATTTTCCTGGGGAGCATAAGTGAAGTACCTTTCATTTTCTCTTGCCTGTGATTTGTCTCACCACTGACCTGCGATTCAGCAGCAGAATATTTAAAGCAATGCTCTTTTCTCAACTTCCTCTTTCATCAACCTCACCTCTATCTTGCACGCTGCATTAAAATGCACCCAGACACTTTCCTGCACCTCTCTCCCCTTTCTTGATCATCATGTCTCCATCTCAGGTGACAAACTACCCACTGATACTTACCACAAACCCACCGACTCCCACAACTACCTTGTCTACACCTCCTCCCACCCTGTCTCGTGTCAGGGCACCATTCCTTTCTCTCAGTTTCTCTGCCTCTGCTGGAGATAAGGCTTTCCACACCAGGAATTTGAAATATCCTCTTTTTTTACAGACTGATGGAGCGGGAGAGAGAGAGAGAGCTGGAAACGTGAGATGGGCGTTTGGCGAGTGATAGGTGGATTCAGGTCAGGAAGAGGGTGATTGGGTTGGCAGATGAGTGAAGTAAGTGACAGAGGCTTGAGGTGATAAGGAGCTAAAAGGATGTCAGATAAGGAACAAGAGGAGGTGAGAAATGTAAAACTAGAGGATGAAGGTAGAAGGGAATGAGGGAGGGAAAATAAAGGAGATATAGAGAAAATATGGGACTTGGGGATGTGAGATAATTGTGTGGAGGAGGAGAAAGGAACATGTTGATGGGATGGTGAGCGATAATGGCAGAAATATGTGTATCTCAAGGTGGGGGTCGGTCGGGGCAGAGGAAAGAGACAAAGAGGAGGGAGGTTATTACTTGAAACTGGAGGATTCACTCTCGTAACGGAGGAGGCCAAGGACAGAAAGGTTAGTATGGGAGCGGGACGAGGAGTTTCAATTAAGATTTTGTCCAGTGCTTCAATACTATCTTGGTCTCAAGAACATTTTCCAGTGTGCTGTTGTGGTAGTTTTTCAATCCCATGGGGAAGTTAATTAGTTTCTAACCCAAACTAACAAACTGTGATTTAGAAATGATTTGGAATCCAGCAATCGCCAGTAAAATATAAATTATGTCCAAACTTTTGAAAAATATATGAGCTTCCTGACCATGCATGGATTGTATTCCATGTTCACATAGCTGAAATCACACTAGTAGTAAAACAGACAGAAAAATATTGTTTGCTACATTCTGCAATAGGGGGGGTGCTACCCTCTATGAGGCTTGTAGATCTCAAGCAATGTCAATATATTATTATGGCAAACCATGAGGCTAAGTTTTGCCGTAGATTATTATAGGTTAAAAACATGTTTCTTTTCTTATTTTGAATTTGCATTGTAAATTGGTGCAAAGTGAGGAGCCTCATGGGCCTGTCCCACTTAGGCGATTTTTTAGGCAACAACAGGCGACTAGTTTGTCGCCACATGTTTGCCGGTGGCCGCCGGGAGTAGTCCCCTCAGTCGCGCAAAAAGTCGTCGCGTCATTCTGGTCGCCGCTCAATTTTCAACATGTTGAAAATTTTTCGGCGACAGTGGGTTTGACGCCAATGACTTCTTCTGACGTAGGTGCTGTCTTAGGTTGTCGCCAGGATGGCGTAGGTTGTCGCTGGTTTTTCGGCAACTTGCTATGATAGTTGCCTAAAAAATCGGCAGGTGGGACAGGCCCATTACTACCCACTGTAAAACTTGATGTTTATTCCACTTCTTGCACGTTTTTGAAGGAGCTACGCAGGGCAACTAGTTGTGGTGCTGGTGTGATCAAGATGTACCAGAGAGTTCGAATAACGTAAGCTTGTTAGAATTCAATGCTTATTTTGATGTGCATTTTTCTTTTGCTAAACTTCACTTGAAATAATGAAACTGAAGAGCAAAACACCGTACATGGAATAAATAGTGTATTGAAACGTTTTTTAATTATTATCGTGCAATGTACGTGAAAAGATAAATATATATTAAATCCAAGAAAGATGTTATCTTAAAATTACTATATTGAAAAAAAAGGTCAGTGACTTCTTCAATGGTGTGACTTGCACACTTAATCAAATTTTGTTGGTCAAAACAGGTCGCCCTTATCCAGCCACAACCCAGCAGAAGAATGACCCCTTCCAACAGCTTGCAAATCTTTGCCAGTTAATTTTTTTCGCTATATAATCAAAAGTAAACACTTTGAGTGAGGGAAAGAGAATTAACATAAGCTCCTTCTCTCCTACCGAGCAGTAAGCTAGTAAAAGCTGACAAATGCACCACACATTTATACTGCAACTTGAAGCAGACTATTGCAGAAAATCAAGTTTTGGGGGCAAGAAGCAACTGCTTTAGCACTGGGCCACCGAGTCGCACATTTTATTTTCATAACTCTTATAGAAACTCAAGTGCGGCTGACGTAAATTGCAGGGATAGCTTACTACATTTTCCAGCTTTGAACGACGTGTTATCTTTCTTTCTGAGTTGACTTTTGTTTTGCTTTTTTTTTGCAAATATTAACATTAATTAGCAGCAAAGTGTCTGACAACAAGGCTGAGCTCGCCTGCACAAAACAGCCGTGCTTTAATTCTCTTTCACGTCGCTATGCTGAGCTCTGTTTTGCACTCCTTAAGTGGGCCTTGCCACCTACAAAATGTGTCTGGAAACTCCCTCTGCAGATGGTCTGGAATGGTTTTGCAGGAAATATTACCTAAACGCTGAAAGATATCACGTTTCTTGTAAAGAAATGAAAATCTGGATTTAATTTACATTTTTTTGTGTTCGTTAAATTAAGTCATGATCCTCAGATTTGGAAGGGTTAACTGTCAGGAAACATGGTATAAAATATTGGGAACTTGAAGTTTTGTTAACACACACCAGCCAGTCGAAATAACTTATTTATGCTACTTTAGTCGTTTACAATCAAAAAATATTTTGAAACACAGTGCAGTTCGCTGACGTCTGTTAACATTGAAGAATGTTAATGGGATATGCTGGTGAGCGGTGAAAAGCTTTGACTGCTAACAGCCATCTTCTTGGCACAGGCCCGTGATTGTCCAGCTGGGAATCTACTAAGGACACCTTTTTTCCCCCTCCTGGGCAAACATAGCTTCACCTGCCCTCCAAATCCCTTCTTGCGCTCCCCCCCCCCCCCCCCCCCCCCCCCTGCCAAAGCCCTCCCAGCTGAGCTATGATAATCAGGTGGAGGACACAAGGTAACAACTGACTAATTCAGCCAATTACGCCAGAATAGTTTGCATCCAGCAACATTTTGTATTTCTGCAAATGTGTGAAATGCAAAATGTGCCCTGCAGCAGAAATGACAGCAGCCATGTACTGGCTTTGTGTCAACAGACTCACAGAATGGCTGATGGGTGATACTGCTGCGTATGTGTATGTGAGTGTGAGTGTGTGTATGTGTATATATTTATATGTATGTGTGTGTGTGTCTATGTGTGTATGTGTGTGTGTGTGAATGTATGTGTGTGTGTGTGTGTGTTTTTATGTGTATGCTTTTCTGCTCAGAGAAGTCACTGAGCCTAGGTCTTTGTGGCAGATGGGAGAGGCTAACTGGGATTGGCTAATCCCAAATCTGCATTCTTCTTCCTCACAGCGATGAGGGAAGATGGAGCCAGCTGTCAGATGGATAGCTTTCATGGTCCCTTGCACAGAACAGCTGCACAGGCCCTGCCTGCTTGGTTCTAAATTATTAAACATCTTTTTAGTTTGTTCCAGCTGCAGGCATCAGTGTGTTTATACAGCCTTTGTGCATTTTACATACGATTTCTACTCCCCTCCTCTCATCAAAATGCTGTTTGTAAAATCCATTATCCCATCTGTGCCCCAGTTTGGCCAGACAGCATAAGACACATCCTCTGCCATTCTCCTTCTATGACAATTTGGGAGCTGAAGATGATTTCAGTGACTGACTTTGGGGGTTTGGTGTTTTGCCTGCGTTTACAGTACCACCTGTAACTAACGGTGTTAACTTGGCGGTTCCGCTGTACAAGTGTGTAATAAGGATCTTTACAAGTAAGATTGCATCCTTGGAAAGACATCTTTAAACAAGATAGACCCTTTCTGTCTTCAAGGATTTTTCTAAGCCATCTTGGCCAGGTTTAAATAATCTATTACTGGCAGCTTCTCTTCCCCAAAGACTCCTGCAGTGGTAATGCTATTATTACTTTACAGATCTGTGAATATTTACAGGCTAGAAGCATAGCCATAGCTATACGATGTTTAAATATAAAGACTTTTCAGACAAGGGCTTCAGCTTCAGTTACACTCTGCCATAACAGATTGGCTACCTTTAACCCCATAAGTGCTTGTCATATCTACTTTAAATTAAAACCGAGGTTCAAAGCTGCTTAAAGTCAGCTCTGAATATAGAGAAAATAAGGTAAATGAAATACTTTTAATAGGCGGCAATTTGCATGCTAATTTATTATATTCCGTTAGCCATGATAGTCTAATTATGAACTTTGAAACTGGGTTACCAGATGGGATGGGAGGGTTTTTGTGTGATTGTTGCCCTTTCCTATTTCAGTTCATGTTTTTCATCCTGTGTACTTCACATTGATTTTTGGAATGCAAAAGCCACCAATTCAGAAATCAAAAGTTATTTTGCTCCCTTATTATGCTTGCTCCTTTAGAAAGGTGGCATTAAGAATTGATGTTAACTAATAAATATATCACGCCATCTGTTTGGGTGTAGGAGGAAGTCGTTTTTTTTTTATTGTAGATTTTGGACAACAAAAACAAAATTATTTTGCAAACTGCATTTATTTTAAAAAAATTGTGGCAGTTTACTGTCTGTTGTGCAAAATAAAATTTGTACTGAGCAATGCATTTGCAGCACAAAATTATATTTTTCATGAAAGTGTGCTATTAGTGATTCAATGGCTAAAATGTTAAAGTGTTTGGAATAAAAATATTTATATTACACATGGAATCGTACACAACTGTCCTATAAAGGCTACAGTAATCAGAACATTGGCTTTATAGTTCTGAATGACATTTTGAAACCATGTATTATTGATTAAACATGCCAAAACAAACCAGACATTGATATTGTGGAAAATGTAGATTATTCATAGTTAACATTTTGAATTATAATTGTAGGGCAAGTTCAATATACAGTAAAACTATGTTTTTTTTCCCATAATACTGCCTATTGTTTTAATTGTCAAAAACCAGAGAGTCTTTTGACGAAAGAGACAATATTTTCTTCCATGAATGAAAGGCAATTTTATTTTTGTCTTCAAAGCTACAAGGGTTAAAATATTTGAAAGAACAATTAGGTCAGCCAATGCCTTTGAAACATTTAGGAACATTTTATTTTAAATCAATCCAATTTTGTTTTTAGAAATCTTACCCATAACAACATCAATTTTATGTAGTGCATGTAATTGCTGGAAAGGAGCAGCCAAAGACTTAGCAGATTTCAAGGGAATAATGTTCATTTCCTGCTAATATGCTGTGCTTGGAGACTAAAAAACCTACGAAGCTGCTCATAACTGAATCTATGTGCGGAGAGGAGAGTTACTGGCACTATCTATACATGTAAGTCCTATAATAAGATATGTTTGGTTGTTGGTGTCCTTCAGGAATATTCATTAATATCTCATAAGAAATCAAAATGATTGAAAAATGGAGTTGCCAGTATATCTTTTCTTTCGTGATTTTTTTTGTGCAGTGGAATGATTATTCTACATGGAACTGGAATACACCATAAGTTTGTTCAATGGTCCATATATTGCGGGTGTTGTCATGAACTGGTGTCCCAAGACGTTGGCTTTCAGCTTGCAGACCATCACCGCAATAGCAATTTTTTTTTATTCACAGAAAGGTGTCTGTTTTGCAAGCAGCCTGCTTATGGTGAGGCGTAGTGAACTGCAGCTCCCGACATCTTGGGAGACTTACAGCATCAGCAAAAGCTACACTCACCAAAGCTGCAGCGAATGCATGCACATCAGAAGCAGGATTGTGAAATCCAAACCTGGTTGGTTTTCGCAGACCTCAAAATTGGGCTGGATGTAATAATTTGTTATGTTGATTCACACACGTCGACACTGGTGCAAGCTATGTTGCTCAGCAGTATTTGTAGCTAATGAATCTGTTGCAAAATAAGGCCAAAGGCTTCATCGCAGCTCTGTGAGGCAGCTGCATTTGTTGAAATTCTTGGACTATTCTTTGTTTTGCACGCTTGTCCCACCAGCTCTGTGGTTTTAATTATTGCAGAAATTCCAAACAAATGGGGCTTTGTGTTCATATTATTTTTCTTCAAGGTTAATCTTAAGCAATGAACTGTACCTAAATTGGTAGAACGGTTTTGAGTCCTTAGCTGTGAATGAATGTAGCATCCTTGCTGGTTTTCTGATTGGTTGGTGTTAGCCATGCAGGTTTTATCAGTCAGATGCTTTATGGCAAACAGTCATTATCAAAGATAGTAAAGTAGAAATACGGCATTGAAACTTGCAGCAACAGCATTGCTGCTATACGAATGGAAGCAAGTTTAATCCATTGTTCAGTCTCTTTCTCTACTTTATTCCCACTAGGCATATCAATTGTTTCTGTTCTTGGGTGTTCCTGAGATGAGTTCTGGGCTGCGTTGATATTTTCGGCTTGTACTTATTAAATCCTCATTTCAATCTAGCCCATTGTGAGCATTGCCACAGGACATCCAGAGTAATTATAATACATTTTGCAAACTTACTTCAGTCCATTTGGACATATGACATTTATTGCCTAACATACTGACGGAAACATGTTAGAATTTCAAATCAATGTTAAATTTTATCATTATAAATTAATATTAAACTGGATTGGAGTCCTGGAAAGGGAATGGAGGGCATTCAAAAACAGAAACCCTTTTAATAAATCTCGAAGAGATAATCTATGCAAGCCATCTCAACGTGACATTGTCATAAACGTAACTTAAATATTCAAAATCAATTTGAAGCAGCTCTCAAGTCTTAACAATTTTTAGAACTCTTTGAGGGAAAAAAAAGCAGACTATTTAACCCAAGTTGACAGTTGCAGCAGCCCTCGATTGACAGTGCAGTTAGCCATTGAGGAGATGGTGCTGCTGAGAGTTTTTTGGCTTTGATTATCCAAGTAGATTGACTTGATCGCTGTCAGTCAGGAAGCTTGAAAAATATTTCGAGTGATGGAGCGATAAGGCAAGATAAAGCAGTGTGTTGCAAGTCTGCAACCCGAAAATGTATTGTGAGACTTTTGAACAAGGTTTTTGATCAAAATAAACATGCTTTACCAAACAATTTGGTGGAGTAATTGGTATATCAAATACCTGAATAATATAAGTGTAAAAATTCCTATATTGTCACCAAAAATAAAGCTGTCCTGGTAGATCCCAAATCTCAATGTCATTTAGCTGAACGCCATTAGATCCATTTACACTGCCTGCTTATTTTCCCATACACAGACTCTTTTGTAATCACTTGTTCATTCACACACAAAGCCACAATAACAGATTCACACATGCAACTATATTCTCAGCAATCTCCATTTTCACAAGGACTTATCTGTTAACCAAAGGATAATTTGAACTGCACAGCCCTTGAGAGTCACACATAAACCTCGGCCGTAGATATAGCCAGCACCACATCTGGAACTTGTTTTACTTACATTTTACCTTGTGAAAGTACAGGAAAGTGATTTACTTGCAGAAATGTTGGGAGGGGGGTGGGGGAGAGGAGGGGAAAGGAGGGGGGTGGGGGAGAGGAGGGGAAGCTGCACTTCATTTCTTCAGTAAGTATAGCTCTCTTCGATAACTCAGTATTACACTTGGTAGAAGAAAGAATTGTACGGCAATGCTTAAAAATATAATCTTTAGGAAAAGTGATACTAAATTAAAAAAGTCCAATATATTTCTAGCCTAAACAGGCACAGACTAAATTAACTTGTAATCTAATGTTCCTCCATATGTATTTATTTCTGGATTGCTTTCAATAACTTAAATATATTTCCGCTTCATAAGCACAGTGGCTTTTCATTACTATGTTCTGTAATACATCATACTTTATTATTGTCTGAATTTCCATTAAATTCATAAAATTAGAGGCTATTTCGGACGAGTCTATTCAAAACACAAACAATCTTTATCTGTTTGAGGTACAATAAATAATGATGATCACCTGCTGCTGAGCAAGTTGTTTCTTTCCGGTCCCTTTTATTGATGCAGCTACATAATTTGGCGGTTTATTTTCTAAATAGACTGTATATTCCTTGAGGTCTAGTGTGGAAAGCATCCAAGCCCCAATGGAACCTGTGGACGAACAACATCTGACCGATGTCTATGCTCTATAGCAGTATAATCGGGAAGAGCCTGACTTTCCTTGGGATTTGGGGAGTCTCGTCTATTTGCCTGAAGGACTGAGATCTTCTTTTCACTGTTAACTTCATAAATATCCAAATTTCACCAAGCACACAATCAAAAGCCAAAAGGTGTAGCTTAATAACTCTCTCAGGAATCAAAAAAATGATACATGCTTCACCATGACATGCCCTTTTCCTTTAGATCCCCTGTAAAAACACTGGAGTTAGGGAATTTGATTCTAAAGGTACATTTAGAAACAGCACGGAGGAATAGGACAATGTCAGCAGTGTAGTGCCCTGTGTTGTAAAGATGCTTGTCTGAACGTTGGCATAATGTGGAGCTGATTGTCACAAGATGAATGTATATGATCAGAGCCTTCTGTTAAGCATTCACGTGACAGGCAGTATGTTTGCTCCATAGAATTGAGAAAAAAACCCACAAACAGCTAGCAGTTGCACCCTATCTACCTCATTCTTTTAATAAAGTTGTAATTCAGGAGTTCTACCAGGTGGATTACCCATTTTGCCAGTTTCACGAGGAAATGAAGAAATAGCACTCAATGAATAGAGTCATTACACTTTGTCATGAAAATGTCATAAAAGGGTTTACACTTTGCGCAGTCCTTTCATGTCAATCAATACCAAAGGAAAACGACATCCTTTGTAATCCTGGTTGTTCTGCTGTTATGACACCTTGTGCAGATTAGCTTCCTCACCATAAGACACTAAATATAAGCTGGTTAGGTTTCAGATAGATCAATCTAATTATTTAATCCTGGTGAATGTTAACTAGGATGGCAACCTGTCCGCTGTGACAAATAGAGTTTCCATTCAATTTGTTCATTCACTTATGGAAGTATTCAACCAATCAACACTGCACCACAGAGGAAGGGTCTCGACCAGAAACGTCAGCCATTCCTTCTCTCCAGAGATGCTGCCTGTCCCGCTGAGTTACTCCAGCATTTTATGTCTATCGGCACCACAGAGTATGATCACGGCAGACAGATAGAGTCAATGAGTCATAGAGTGATGCAGTGTGGAAACAGGCCCTTCGGCCCGACCTGCCCATACCGACTAACATGTCCCATCTACACTACACTTGCCTGCATTTGGCTCATATCCCTCTAAACCTCTCCTATCCACGTCTAATTACTTATTAAACATCCTGATAGATGAGTAATTAGTTAATGCATGAATACATTTTTAGCTTTTGCGATGAATCGATCCTGCCAGTTAGACTACCACCATAATTGGTTAAAGGAGATATACAAATGAAAAATAGAGCCATCTAATCCTGTTGGGGGAAGTTCCCGATTTTCCTTAATTATATTTCATATATACAATTGGCATATCTGGAGTAATTACTACCACTAAAGAACTAAATTCAATCAGCACCACAGGTTCCGGTGGGCGGCGCGACTCACGTCGCAGCGGCCTCTGCAGTCCGTCTGTCTTTTTATTATTTTTTGTCTTGTCAAAATGTAGTTTTTATTTTTTTTTTACGGGAATGTGTGTGTGGGGGGCGGGGGGGTGGTAGGGAAACTTTTAAAATCTTTGCCCTGCACGGAGAACCCGACCTTTTCCTTGTCAGGTCTCCGTTGTCGTTGGGGCTGAGCAATGTGGAGCGGCCTCCAGCAGGATCGACCTTGGGCTCCAGTCGCGGAGCTGCGGACCTACTCACCATCGTAGAGCTGGCCGAGTTCGGAGCGGGTGGAGCTGTGGTGGCGCTCGGCTGCGACCCGACCCCCGGAGATTCGGAGGCTTACCGCAGGTCTGGTGGACAGTAATACCAGGAGCCCGCGGGTCCCTGCTGGGAGACCGCTTTTCGGGGCTTCCGCAACGGCGACTTCTCCCGCCCGAGTTGCGGGGTCGAAGAGTACCTGGAGCGGGGCCTTACATCATCGCCCGGCGCGGCTTGGAATGGCTGCGGGACTTTGCTAGCGCCCGCCGGGGGCTCCAACAACAAGTCCCGGAGCGCGGCCTTGCATCACCCGGCGCGGCGTTAATGGCCGCGGGACAATTACCATCGCCCGCCGGGAGCTTTGACTCTGACATCGGGAGGGGAATTGGGGAGTGCAGGGGAGGGATACGTTTTTGACTTCCATCACAGCGAGGAGGAGATGCGCTGCGATGGATGTCTGTGTAAATTGTGTTGTGTCTTGGGTCTTTTACTTGTGTGTATGACTGCAGAAACAACATTTCATTTGAACCTCAATGAGGTTCAAATGACAAATAAAATTGTATTGTATTGTATTGTATTGTATTGTATTGTGTTGTATTGTAAAAACTCCTACATTTTCACTGAACAGCAGTGCTGGTCTATTATGAGAATTCCAATGCATATGATAGAACTTGATGATAATTGACGTTGACACTCTGCCCCAACAACCTGCTGTACCGTACATCAGAAGAGTTTCCATTGTGTACAAGTCTTCATTCAATTGCCATAATGAAGGCACCTCTTCCGTGATTCGTACGGGTTTTTCAGCTTTTCCCCCAACCCTTTTGATCCAAAGACTGTCAGCGATAGAGCCCGAATACATATTCTCAACCATCAGTTAAAGTACTCGGCATAGAAATTCACTTGTACCACATAAAAATATGGTGGACAGATGTATCATGTGTTTCTGAATGGGTTAACATCAGTAATAATTGAATTATTAATAACTTATGGATTTTTTAATGAGAATTTTGTGAACTCTAATGTTGCAAGTCTGATATTCAGCTCACCACAATGATATCAACAGTTGCCCAATGCCCAAAATTGATTTCCATCCATATTTTCAATCTCATTGGTCTGATTCATAACTGTCACTGTTCACTCATAGAAGAGCCGCCTTTTAATAACGCTGAAGGCTCAGAATCAACATTGTTCAAAGGATCAGACACATCTCCCCACCAGTGGTAAGCAGAGAGCAGCCAGACAAGCCTTGAGTAGACCAACCCATACTGATATGTGTCACCATAACCCAAAGTGTCAGCAAGTTCCTTGGCAGAATTAAATGGCCAGATATGCCTGAAAGGATGCCACAAAATGAGGTGGTACCGCATTTATCAGTTCCGAAATAAGTAAACGAACAAGAGAAAAAATACCAACAAATTAGGTGGTGCTAAAAATCTTCTAAACTTTTCCTTAGCCCAGCAACACAGCCAAATGCCCCATCCAGGTTATGAATGCAGAAGTCACAATGTGGAATATACAGGTCCCCCACTTTATCATTGGAGGTGTCTATGACTCTGTAGCAGTATAGCGGTATAGCAGAAAGCAGGACTTTCAGAAGCAGCATCTAGCAGCAAGAATAGGCTATGAGGATGCTAAGGCTAGATTTCGGAGAGGATTGGTGAGCCTGGCTTTGACTTGAACGTTGGTGTAACATTAATACGAACTTCCACTTGTGCTTTTCAGAGATCGCAGGCAAACCTCATGCAGCTAACAAGCAATGAGCAGCAGTTGTATTGCAGTGTTATATTTTAAGGCACACTCCCTGACATTTGGGGCTATAAGGAAGGGTAACGTCAATGCAGAGAATTCAACACCCCCCCACCCCCCATTTCCTATTGTTCTTGAAATAGAATTGTGTTACAGGAGGGAGCACAATTAGTCAAGTATCAGAACTAATGCTAACCAATTTCAAGATTGTGGTTTGGAACTTTTGAAACAAACTAGGGAGATTGATAATTTTATTCCAATAGTTGAAAACTCAGAATAAACAAATTCCATCAATGTTATATTTGCACAGCTCTTTCATAAGTCCTCAGAAAGCTCTGCTGTGTGTATAAACACAACATGTAGTAAAATCCCGTACAATTCCGTGCGTGTATGCATTAATTAAGTTAATATGTCTTTTGGTCGGGTTAATACGTTGATGTATTTTGACTGGACTGTAGCAGAACTTCCGACAGCATTATAAAATCTTTCTCATCTAGCTAACAAGCTGAGGGTTACTACTGTTTAATATTTAACCTGAAATGGGAAGGAAAATCAGCTTATGTTATTAGCACTAATTGTATATAACTGTATCTGCTGCTGGTGATGCTATTTTTCTTCCAGTATTCAGTTCCATTACAGAACTGGGTGACAGGTGACAAGCCCAACTGACACCTAATACTCCCATGTGCTTTTGGCAACTGAATTCAAGTCTCTTGCCCGCATGTGGACTTCTTTGCCTATGCAGTGCTTCCTCAAAGCTTCACTAGAATAGGTTGTGAGCTTAACCCTGGAATGGTCTTATCACCCACATTACCTGAGTTAGTGGAGAGAGGGCTGCCAAGTGAGCCAAACTTACATTTAGATATTATCCAAAACAAAAGCCCAGTGTTTCACTCTCAGTGACCAACAAGTGGTTGCATTCTGGATTGTTTTATTATCATTTCTCCTCGTTCCTGTAGTCCATCATTGCGTCTCTGTTGCTAGAAATTGTCAGTGGTGACAACGATACAGATTCGGACAAACATCGTGTTCTTTTCTACAATTTGCGTGCTGTTAAATGAAAACAAGTTGCATTTTATTCCTGTAGAATATTGCCTCTTTGTCTCAAGTTATTTATAGTTGATGATAATGGGGATCTGATTCAGCAATTTTACTGTGTAGGGCACCAGGTTCTGTTTGATACAGTGCTGTTTGTTTTGGAATCTGTATAGAACAAGTCGAGCTGCTGTTTCGCCAATTGTTTGAAAATCAAGGTAATGGGCACAATAAGCTGCGATCCACTCTAAAAGAAACCTGCTGGCTTCTCCCATACAGCCACCATTGCAGCAGCCGGCACAGATTACCAGCGATACTAGTGCAGATGCAAACTCTCCATTTGTGCCGATGACAGCAGTGGAAATTGCTTTGTAATTGAGTGGAAATCAAACCCACAATCTCTATACATTAGGATGTATTGATGCATGCACACCCATGCTATGGCTTTAGACACTGTATTAGTGCCGTTTTCACATTCACTCTGTCATAAAGTAATAAAACTCTCATTAAAAGCTCATGCAGGGCTTTTCAGCTAATGCCTAGTCACAAAGGCAAGGACGAAAGTCGAACACAGAGTCTGGAATTCTTTTAAAAGAAGGTAATCACACAGAACTTCATTGTAAAGCGGTTTTGGACCAGAATGAGTTGGGCCAACTGGAGCCTCCCAGAAGATGAAGTGGATGTAAAGTAATTACTGATCTTTTAACCCTCTGTGAGCAGAAAGGATTTAATCCACGCATTAGTTACAATGTCACCCTGCTCCAGAGATCATATCGGTGGCACTTGCACAACGTGCTTGTGGGAGGCCTTGTATATTCACTTTGGTGAAACGTATGCATTTGATGATTAACATGGATCTAGATGGAAGTACAATATTACCACCATATATGCTGGAGCATTATTTCATTCAAGTCTAAAGAATCTCAGATATTGAGTCCAGAGTCTTTTGATTCATATAAGCACAAGAGGGCTAAACTATTTGGAATGAATTTTCATTAAAAAAAATTGCAAATTGTCAAAACATTCTCAGATCAGATAGTGGCTGATTTTTAATGGGTACTTTGAGCTCGTATTAATTAAACAGTCAGATTGACACCACATCTGTCTCCTGAACAAATGAAGTGAGATTCATCTAAACCACAGTGCGAACTTCTGAAATCAGTTATTAAGCTGCAGGTTTCTGTATCATTTGCTAGCTTTTCGCTTTAAAGCATTCATCAGCCACAGTGAACACAATAATGAGATGAGGTCACGAAGCACCAGTTGTGCATGAAAGATGTGAAAATTTACTGCAAATGAGACAACAGCAGTAAATTCATTTTTATTCAAATTACTGTCATCGTACATTACCACTTTTCTTGTAAACATTTTGCCTCAGACAGTGTGACAGCATATTATTATTTGTGAGATTATACTATTAAGCTATTAACATGTCACCTCCTGCTTCAAACAATGCCTCCGCTCAGTACAGTGGGCGATAGGACAAGTTAGGGGAACATGCTTATGTGACACAGAGGTTTGCCATGTGAAGGAGCAGAGGAGGCAAGTGCGGAGAAGGTGGTTTTTAAAGCCAAACTGAGCTCCTGAAGACCCACAGATAACAGAACAATAATTCCATTACAAACAGACAAGATATTGCTGGGACAAAAAAGAAATTCACAAAATACAGAATTTGCAGATTAAAATCCTTTAATCTTTACTCTTTAAAATACAGAGCTGTTTGCCAGTTTTGTAGATTATCACACACTGTGTTGTGCTGCCAAAACTGTAATTTCAAACTCACAAAACTTTATGTTTGAAAGAAATTTGATATACAGGCATTCTGCTGTTAAGGGGATTATGGCGTTTTATAGCAAGATGGAACGCTGACTCCTATGGCATTCTCTTTCTTCAAAATATTTAACTTTCTCCTTTTCTAACTGCAAATTGTACTCATCATAAAATTAAATAATTTCAAGTATTATTCAGAGGAATCAAAAAACGATTCCCCCACATTTATTTTTGAAATGGCATGCTTTTTTGGTCAATATCCAGAAATTTAATTTAACTTGAGGCCATTTTCATTCTTTTTTTTATTTCCTTACACAACGTCAATAATGGGGCATATTGAACACCAATGTATTATAACAGCATAGGGACATCTGCAATTGCTAATAAAAGTTTTGACAGAATGACAGAGCAGGCACATTAAAAACAGAAAGCTAAAGCTGGGAGGTAAATGCACAGAATTCTTGTCATAATGCATCTATTACAGTTTTGTTTGGCTAGGGATGTTGCCTTCAGACCTCATGCTGGTATTATTCCTTAATGGTACTATTTTTAAAAGAAAGATAAGACTTATAAAAGCACAAAGATGAAAGCAAATGTGGAAGTATCGGGTTAGAGTGTTGTCTCAGAGACAATGAATGGACCTTGCTCTGCATACTGCTTCAGTTTTTCGGAGACTTTCTTGAACAATATCATCTTTGACTAGCAGTTTATGGGACTTTAGGACAGGTCAGTGATCCATGGAGCACGGGGCAGACCATGAAGGAATGAATCATTCTTCTGCTTCCCGCCATGTTATCACACCCTGCTTGGCTTTCTCAGTATCCTTGTAAATGCTACAAGATGCATAGCAACATTCATCATCCCGACCATGGGCTGTTATGAATAGGCTCTCATCTGTTTGCCACTAATTAGCTGGCTGTGCTTGCCATGATACTATTGGATTTCACACGAGAAGTAGATGGTCCTTCAGCATCTGAAGACCGAGCCGAGGTCCCTTTTCACAACCTGAAAGTTAATATCTTACTTTCAACTTTTTTTTTCCCTCCCCTTGCTTAAAAGGAACTTTAAGAGGAATTAAGAGGCCTTGGAGCCGAGCTGTAAAAATAGATGAACTAGCTTCCAGGTGAAAGAGTGGGCAAATCTGACTTTCTTTTGCCTATTGAAGGTAATAGTGGCAGGTAATTTTATCTCAGTTTTGCCAGGGGCAGAACATTGAGACCCCAAGGTGAACGGCATTAGCGAGGCACTGCTTCCTCCTGTTAATTCTTCCTGGGCGGGAGAGAGAGCGTTGCGCTGTCCTTTGTGTTCGGTTTACTAACCTCCACGATACAACGGTCCTGCAACTTTTGAAACTATAAAGGCATGTCTGTGACCTTACATTTCATTCACAGAGAAAGACTCCCCTGAGCTGCACAGGCATCTACTGATATTTGGAAATGTGTCATGGATTTTACACAGAAAAGTGTCACATATTTGCTGCCAGAAAGTACAACACCTCCCAAAGCTGTGACTTCATCACTTATAGAAAAATGACACCTGGATTACTTGGCTTTTATATTGTTGGTGGAAACAATGTGGTGCTAGTGACAGTAAACCATTAAAATATATACTCACACACACTCTTCACACACTTGTCTGCTCAAATGTATTTAGATTTTCTGACTCTGGATTGCAACTCGATTTTATTGTTTTATATGACAAAGTTTAATCCATGCAACATACACCAGTCAACTTAAATTATTCTGTAGGACTTGCTTTAAGCCTTGCCCTGATCTTGTCAAAATATCCAGATTTTAGGCAGGATATGATATATTAATGCAAGCTGCTAAAATAATTTTGAACTTCCTTAAAACAAAACATTTTGTGTGACATAGTTTAATTGCTATGATAGTCAGAATATGTTTTAAAGGTCGTTACTGTGAAACTGGACACACTTTAACTTCCGATACAAGGTGGAAAGAGAACTGTATAAAATGTGTTACAATCCACCTCAGGGATTTACATCACTAAAAACAGGTGACATTTATATTTTGCAGACGTCTTGTTTGTTGAAATCACATTTTACGTTATTGCAGAGGAAACAGCAGGTTTTAATTCAGGTTTTTAATTTGGAGAGTTATATCTTTTTTCCTGTGTTGGTTTGGCACACAGTACATGTCATTACACTCAAGCTGCTGCAACCCTGGATTAACTGACACGAGAGCGCCACCAACTGGATAGAAATAATAACTGATGGTCAAGAACTGACCTTAATAGCGACAGCTAAGGTTATGCACAAAATCTACTTCTTTACTTTGCAAGACCGAAGTTTGAAGACAATGCCTTTGTTAGCTGTGCGAGTTGCTTAATGCAGCTTGGATTTTTTTTTGTTTTGTTTTTAAGGGTGAGTGCGAGTTGTCACAAAGCAAGCAATCTGGGTTGCCTGATCTTCATCATGATGCAACTTTAATAACGCTGGCAAAGATTGCTCTGAAATCACAGCTGTAGCTTCAGGCAAAAGCTAAAATGAGGTGCGTCTCCCATGTCTCACCTAGAGAGCACAGCATTGGCTATGCGTGAGAATAACTGGACGAATCGATCGCTGCAGTGAGCTGATGGTTTCTACCCATTTTGATGGATATGACTGTAAAAAAAAGTCCAGATTGGTTCACAGTGGACCTAAAACCATGTCAGCTAAAACCAGAGACAAAATAGTGACAGCTGTGGTGAGCACACGGCAGGCAGTCGATGGCTTCCGTGATTTATTGTTCCATCTGCCTCACTGCATTGAAGACGTTTCCCCTGATTTGGTTAAAATGAAAGGACCTCTGAGAGCACCACACGTTTTTTTTTCAAAATGTGCAGAAACAGAGTTTTATTTTCTGTTTTATTAATGGCAGCCTGCCTCTAATTCAGTCCCATTGTTCCTGACTCCAATCATTAGTGGTTACATCTAGTTCCAACAGCAAACTACCGGCACTGGTCTAATGTCAATGTACACTAACCTTTGCAATATACTGTCACCTCTGTACTATCTTACTGTCAATATTGTATCACTGTTTTTTTTTAAATTACTGTGTTTGCAGCAATCTGCCAACTTGAAACATGATTTTTTTTTTTTGTTGCCATGGGTCATTTTCTAAACAGACAAAAAAATCTGTTCTTTTATATCTACAACCGCTTTCTTTAAAAAATAAATAAAACTCCTGAGGAAAACACTGGCCATTTGTTATTTTTATAATTTGACAATGAAACTCAAATTATATTGTGCTTTTGAAGGACACGGTTATATTGGAAAAGTAACTACAAAATGTGAGATCATTTGCAGATTATATTTTATCAATGATTCCAAATCATTTCCTGAACAGTGTAAAGCTCGTAACAGGAACACCCCCGTGGCAAGAAAAACATTTCCTTTATCCAATCATTCCTATTGAACAAACACTGTAGAATGTATGGGGAATTAATTGGTGCCTGAGCAAATGTTCCCTTTAAATGAACATTCATATTAACAGGGTACCCATTAGCAAGCGTCTACTGTAGTACAATTACCGTTAGATTTCAGTGTAGTTTTTAGTACAGTTCAGCAAATTTAAACTCTTGAGAACTAATTTCCCATGAAAAAAAAAGCTCATTGGTAATGATGGAGCATGGAAATTTCTGCTCTCCTTTTTACCTTGCTTCAACCTCCCTCTTGTCCTGACCCAGCACCGGGGCCTTCCTGTCTGAAGGTTTCTCCAGTACATTTCTCCACCAACTTGGTGTCAAAGGCTTGCCTGTCTCCTGTCTCAGGATGTTGGTTTTACCTCTTAAGTGTTTCCTGAATTTGTGAAAATTCTTTTCAGCCAAGCTTGCCCCACAATTGTGAGGAAGCATTGGATCAATATTGACTTTTGATTTTTTTGGAAGGTAAGCAATCCGTTGCTACTGTGGTGGGTGGCAGCTTCTAGTGAAAGTGGGGGGGTTGGGGGTGTCAGAGTAAAGGGGGGGGGGGGGGGGGATGGGGTGAGGACAGGGGCATGCACACAGCTGCCCCGGGGGGGACGAGCTCCATTTTTGGAACACGTTTCTTCAGCATGGGTCAGCCGCTCACAGCTTTTTCCATTATTCAAAACTAGTTCCAACCTTATGTGTTTTAGCTATTCAAAAGCCAGCTGCTCGTTTAAGGATGTCATCACGAAAAAAATGATTTGTTGTTTTGTAGGAGTGACTGTAGATTGTAATACTGTAGCTGCCCTGTGGATTGTCTTTCACAAAATCTAACCTTTCAATGTCTAATTTGGTAGAAAGTTTTAAATCATATTAATCTAAATTTAGCCAATTCTAGGTCCATATGTATTAAGTCCCAGTCCACCTCATTTAATTATAGCTGTAAAACACATGTTGTGTACATGTCCAAAACACTTCTTTACTTCTTGACTGTATTAACCCTCAGGGCACATCATTTTCTGTATATAGTGACACATTAGCATTTCTCCCCATCACGTAATAAATTTGAATAATGTTCACAAAATTACTTTGAGTAATTAAATGTAGGATAATAGAAAGCTAGTATGGTAGGTGGGTGTTTGGCATTTGTCAAGAAAGTAACAAGTAGCATAATTGCTGTAACATATTTAAAATAGCGTCATAATATTTTTTCAGCATGTACTAAGCAGTTCATTTTCTCACACTCGGAAGAAACTTATGAGTGTTAACCCACCTTAAAAACTGAAATATAACTTTCCTTTGCCCTGAATAAAAAATGAACAGGGGACATCTTTTTGTCACATTTTGAGTAGGTTTCGTATCTTTAGCCGGCGTAAATCTACATCGTGCTGGAGTAACTCAGCTGGTCAGGCAGCATCTCTGGAGGACATGGATAGGTGACGTTTCGGATTACGACCCTACTTCAGACTAGGGCGACAGGGGACTAGGAATTGTCCCCGAGGAATCTATATCAGTGGTGTTAGGTTTCTAAAGGAGTCGGAATTATGTAATTAATCAGGCCATTTTTCATTCATGGTTGGGACAAAATGGAGGCAGGCAAAAGCAATTAGTGAATGGCAGTTGTGAAGAAAATTATACGGAAAATTCCCCCACACTCTCCTGTGAGGAAACTCCACACTTGCAGGAATTCATCATTCATTCAATTGGGTTTCAGGGATTCCTGTCTCCCTCTGGAGTCCCCATGTATCCCTAGCCCATGCTATTTCATCTATCCCACTCTTTAAACATTCAGATATGTCCTCGTCAAATATCAGAGTGGAAACAAGGGAATTTCCAGTAAGGAACGCATAATCTATACTTGTAAAATATTGAACATTTTTACTTCATTATTATCAGTTATTTAGTCAGAATGACAATCAAAGTCATTTTCAGTAAAATAAAACATGTAAGCATGTTAACTATTCAGAACTAAGTCACTACTTTTAACAAAAATAAATGCATAATGCAGTTTGGGTTTTTGCCATTGGGAAGGAATGCCTGTTAAAACAATGTACATGTAATTTAATTTCCTACATTAAAATATTTTTTTTACATTTCTGTTATCCTGCATGCCGCTAGATATTGGAAATCTGTGTGGTACCGATTTTCCTCATATTTTATGGATTTACACGGTCAAAAAGAATATTTTGTCATTGTTAATGGAGAGTCAATGCTGAAAAACATACAGTACCCGCAAAGATAATGCAAAGTAATTCGACACAACACCGCTTGTTTAGTTCAGCTTTAAACAGACAGTGCAAAATCTAAACAGTGCTTAAACCACATTCAGGAACCGAATAATTTGATGTTCTGTCTTTGCAATATCAGCACTGGGCAGGAAATGAGTTGACAAATTAATATTATAAGGAAATAAACAGTGCTGATATTTACCATAGATCAACGTTATTCAGATTAATTTGAATTGGAATGGTTCCAGCATCTATTTTCATGGACGTCAATGTGAAATAAATTTCCTGACATTTAGGTGACTACAGCCTTGGTTGCATAATATGCAATTGACTAACGACTTAAGTTTCTTAAAGCAAGCTAGGAATTGTAATCATTACTACAGTACAAGTAGCCCTTAAATGAACTAGGGGCACTGCACTGGCAGCAGCCTCTACCTACAGCCTGTCTGTTATTTCTATCTTTTAAAAAAAATTTTAGTTAGTCTAAAGTTTTGTGTTGGGGGAAACTTTTACTTTTCTATGTGGGGGAGGGGGGCAGGGTAAGGGGGAAACCGTTTCCCAGTCTCTTCCTGGCGGGGACGCGACTATTTCTCCGAGTCGCGTCCTCGCCCCCCACCTCGCGGCCTACCAGCTGGATCGGAGCGGCCTTTCCTGCCGGGGACCGGGAACCGGACCAGGGCTGCTACAGCGGCGGCGCAGCGCTGGAGTCACCGCGGAGCGGGCGATGCCTACCTGGGTCGCCGTTTGGAGCTCCGGAGCGTTGGGCCGCTGCTCCAACATCGTGGAGCTCTGGTGCAGAGAGCTTCCAACGTGGGCGGCGCTGACCGTCATCGTGGAGTCCTGGGGCGCCTTGCAGAGGGTCTGCAGCAGCAGTCTCCACCCGGCGCGGCCTGCGGACTTTGGAAGCCGCCGACTCCGGTAGGAGGGGGCCGACTCTGGTGTCCACGCCGCTGAGGACGTCCCGCAGCCCCGACGTCGGACTTACAACACCCCGGCGAGCGGTCCTGGACATTGGGCCGCCCGTAGCGGCAACTGCGGAGGGCACGGGGAGGCCCTGACCACGGGGAACAATGGAGGAAGAGACTGACTTTGGTGCCTTCCCACACAGTGGGAAACTCTGATTCTGCTGTGTGGGGATGTTTTATGTCAAACCCTATAGTGTGTTGTGTCCCTTATTTTTATTGTATGGCTGTATGGGAATTTCATTTCACTGTGCCATCTGGCACATGTGATGAATAAATCTATCTTGTATCTTGTATCTTGTAAATTGCTTTGCTTCTCATCAAGATTGCAGTTACCAGGGCTTTTTCCAACAACTGCTGTTCATTAATGCTTGCCGAGAGATGAAAGGTCACTGACCTGAAACATTAACTCCATATCTCCTTCTACCAAAGCTACCTGACAAGCTGAATATTTTCCATGCTTTCTGTTTTTGCTTCAGAATTCTAACATCTGCAGTTTCTTTAGATTTTCTAGACTCCAGACACCTTTGATAGACGTGAAAATTATAGTTCCTCTCATTACCATATCTACTTGTGGATTTCACCAAAGTTCAGAACTTAACAAACTGTGCATAAGGCTTGGGCATTAATATGAAAAGTAAGCTGCCCATCAACCTGGAGCACTTCACTACTCTGCATTATTCCTGATCTACTCAATTGCAATATGCTGCTCTCTCCGACAAATTATCTTCACTGATCTCTCTGCAACTCTAGTTTGACAGATATGGTAAAGTAAAATCTCCTGCTTTATGCATTATGTTATTACTACTTAACCAAATTACCCTGTTGAGAATCAATCAATCCTTTGAGAACTGATACCGTAGCACCAGAGCCACTTTACAGTCTTGCAGTTGTTCTTTCTTCACAACTCTGTGAACGTACCAAATGATAAATGCAGAGGATCCTTGTTTTCTTTTCGACTTTTAAAAATAATAAATGTATTCAATTTAACAGGAAATAATTTAAAGAAATTTAGTAAAATAACAAGCACATGTGTAAAACACCAATCAGAAGTTGAACCTTTCTTATGTGAGCCCTCAAAATCACCTCACTTTTAACTGCCGTTTCCTAATATCAAGCAATGTGATTTACGGTAACCTGTGAAAAACGACGGTAAATTTTATTTTAACATTTTAAAAGGCTCGTGTCATTCTTCAAGAAAATATGAAGTTGATTGCTGTAAACATGAATCAAGGGCAGCAGAAATGGTTATCGCGAATGAATTGCTGGTCTCCATTGTCTGGTTCATGTCAGATACTCCTGAACGAGTTTCTTTTTGTCCGTATCAAATCTCTGCCTGACACAATTTTTGTTAAATGATTACGTGGCCCCTTTAATTAAAAACACATGAGGTAAAAACTTAACTGTTGTGGTTCTCAACGTGATGTGCTTTGATTCATATAAATAGGGAAACACACACAGGCACAGATAATCTGAATGAAGTCTTAATTTTGAGTGACGAGCAAATGCGACTGTGTAAAGAGGTTTGCAGTAGACTTGACATTTAAATGTAAGCTTTGGCTTTTGACGAATGCGCCCTCAGGCTGCCATAACTCTCCGGTGAATTGAACGAGGGGAAAAGCACCATAAGGTGTGAATTCCCTTAGTCGAGCGGTGTCCAGTCCCAACTACCAGTGATGTAGGACTTGCTACATGTAGTGCATCTCGATGTACAAGTACTTTATTTGCATGGCTCAGATGTCTGTAATATGTGTCACTGCGGACTGCTCTAATTGTTCTTACACCAGGCGTTTCCTACTTCTATTGATAACTGCATTAAGTATCACCACTGATGGGATAAACAGTTTGTGACACTAATGTGCAGCATTTCTGGCAGAATCTCTTTTCTCTTATAGTTTACAAATTTAACACTTAGGCTACTGGAGGCACTTAAAAACACAAAGGAGTTCTTAACACTGAACACTTGTGTATTCATTATATTGAAATATAACCAAGGATTGAACGGAATCCCAGGGCTGTCAACTTGGTCTATCCAGAACAGTTTATTTTTCATACTCCTCAACAATTATACTGTTGTCAGAGACGCACCAATGTACATCCGCATTAAAGTCCATTCATCTTCAATTGCAGAAAGTTGTGTAATGATAGTCATATTTTTAAATAATTATTTGTGCTGTGATCGTAATAACAGTGATCTATGATAAAGGATAAACCTCTGTCCAAGAAGTTTCAAATCTGTAAATAACGACATTCGGAAAGAATTTCAAGATTCAAGATTCAAGAGAGTTTATTGTCATGTATCCCAGATAGGACAATGAAATGTTTGCTTTGCTTCAGCACAACAGAATATAGTAGGCATAAATAAATACAGAACAGAACTGATCTGTGTGACCATATACCAATGAATATATACATACACACACATAATAAACAGATAAAGTACAATGGGTTATTAATGATCAGAGTTTTGTTTGAGTTGAGTTTAATAGCCTGATGGCTGTAGGGAAGCAGATATTCCTGAACCTGGATGTTGCAGATTTCAGGCTCCTGTACCTTCTACCTGAAGGCAACGGGGAGATGAGTGTGTGGCCAGAATGGTATGGGTTCTTGATGATGCTGGCAGCCTTTTTGAGGCAGCGACTGCGATAGATCCCCTCGATGGTAAGGATGTCAGAGCCGATGATGGACTGGGCAGTGCTTACAACGTTTTGCAGTCTTTTCCGCTCCTGGGCGCTCAAGTTGCCGAACCAAGCCACGATGCAACTGGCCAGCATGCCCTCTACTGTGCACCTGTAGAAGTTCGAGAGAGTCCTCCTTGACAAACCGACTCTCCGTAATCTTCTCAGGAAGTAGAGGCTCTGATGTGCTTTCTTTATAATTGCATCAGTTTTCTCGGACCAGGAGAGATCTTCAGAGATATGCATGCCCAGGAATTTGAAGCTCTTGACCCTCTCCACCATCGACCCCTTGATATAAACGGGACTATGGGTCCCCATCCTACTCCTTCCAAAGTCCACAATCAGTTCCTTGGTTTTGCTGGTGTTGAGAGCCAGGTTATTGTGCTGGCACCATTTGGTCAAACGGTCAATTTCACTTCTATACTCTGGCTCATCTCCATCAGTGATACGCCCACAACAGTGGTGTCGCCGGCGAACTTGATGATGGAGTTCGCACTATGACCGGCTACGCAGTCATGAGTATAGAGTGAGTACAGCAGGGGGCTGAGCACGCAGCCTTGAGGTGCTCCCGTGCTGATTGTTATCAAGGCTGACACATTTCCACCAATTTGCACAATTACAAATGACATAGACAGACACTGATCTGGTGAAAGTTTAAATGTGATGTCAGATTTTTGGTCAAAGGTTTCGCCTTCTAATTGAGGAGTTCCATAGGTTTGAGAATAAGTTGCGCCCACTCCAATTTTGCAGGCTTTGAGATGGCTGAAGAGGTGTGGGATGAAATGGAATACTTCATTGTCACATGTGACTAGGCACAGTGTAATTCTTTGCTTGCACACCCAAACTATACAAATAGCGGCCATATACGGCGCTGACAAGGTTACAAAGCATGCTAGCACTTCCTTTTGTTCTCCCTCCCCTCCGCTCCCCTCCCACATCGGTCCCGCACACCGGGTCACCATTGTCCATGGTATGTGGGAATCCAGATTCCGTCACAGATGGACCAAATAGCATTTGGTTGGGTATCTTGTCTGGGATGTTGTGCTCACATTACTGTTTGCACATCATCTCCTCATGTTCCTGTCACAGAGATCCAAGGTTGCCAGTAGCTTCCCTTATGATCCTTCTTTCTATATTTTCAGTGATCCCAACACCGGATTTCCTAAACGTTGCTGGCGATGTTACATTTTCAACTGGAATTTGAGAATGTCCTTAAAATTTTTTTCAGTGTGTCAAGAAACCCCCCACTATTACAGAACTGCTTGATTAATGGACACAAAAAGCTGGAGTAGCTCAGGGGGTCAGATCAGACAGCATATCTGGAAAATAGGAATAGGTGACGTTTCGGGTTGAGACCCTTCTTCAGACACTTCTTCTCCATTTGTTTTGGATGTCTCATGTCAGGAGTGGAGATAATATGACCTTCCTTTGGAACTGGTTAAACAAGGTTAGAGCCTCAATGTTGGGAATGTTAGCTTGGGGAAAGACACTGAGTAATACTGGGATAGTAATGGTGCTGATTGGCAATGTCTTCAAATCATAAAGGACATACACAACTGTTGCCCAGTAAAATAGGAGCTTTGTGTTGAGACAGAGTCTTAGACTGAATAATCTTTAGCTCAGTTGAATGAAGGCTTTGCTGACATGCTGGAGATGGTCGCAAATTTTGATATTGATGGCTTCTTTCAGAGATGGTTCCCAAGATATGGAAAATAATCCACAGGTTCAAAATAATTATTCAAATTCATCGTTTTGATTATTGCAACAATGATCTATCGCAAAATGTAAATTGGATGACCTCTGTCCTTGAAGTTTCAAATCTGAAGTATAAACCTCTTTGAAATGAGCTTGAACATTTGCTAATGGCATTGACATGCTCATCGAGCTCATGATTAAATATGGTGTCAGATTTTTGGTCAAAGATTATGTGTATTATCTAATACAACACTATTATCATGTCACATAAATTTTCTCTACAATTAGAATCGGTATAGTCTCAAGGCAATTTCAGCACTGTTTATGAGTTTGAACATTCCAATGCACACTACCAGATTCAGTAACAGTTTCTTCCCAGCTGTTATCAGGCAACTGAATCATCCTACCACAACCAGAGAGCAGAGCTGAATTACTATTTACCTCTTTGATGACCCTCGGACTATCTTTGATCGGACTTTGTTGGCTTTACCTTGCACTGAACGTTATTCCCTTATCACGTATCTATACACTGTAAAACGGGTTGATTATAATCATGTATTGTCTTTCTGCTGACTGGTTAGCACGCAACAAAAGCTTTTCACTGTACGTGACAATAAATTAAACTAAACTAATTAAACTAAACTAAAATGTGACTATAAATGTACTTTTATCACTTTTATTGTTCTGAAATCTAAACCAAAAAGCTTGTGTTTGTGGAGTGTGACTTCCCCTGTGTACTTATACCAACAACGGGCAGCAGATGGCAATGTTCCCTGACCTGAGGTCTGGAGATTCCAACATTGTACAGGTCGAGGGAACTGCCAGCAGACTCTGCATTGGTAACAATACGTGGTTAAAACTAATTTTTGTTTGAAGTTCACATTTTATTAGTGTAATGAAAATGAATATTAAGAAAGCTAGCATTAATAAAACCTATTCTGTGTTGGTCTACCTACTCAACTCATAGATTATTTTCTAAATGGGGAGAGAATCCAGAAATCAGATGTGCAAAGGGACTTTGGGACTGCTGGAGCAGGATTCCCAAAAAGTTAATCTGCAAGTCGAATCAGTAGTAAAACAAGGAAACGCAATGCTAGCATTTATTTTGAGAGGGCTTATAGACAAAAACAGGGATGTTATGCTGAGGCTCTATAAGGTGCTGGTCAGAGGGTGGTGAATCTGTGGCATTCTTTGCCACAGAAGGCAGTGGAGGCAAAGTCAGTGGACATATTTAAGGCAGAGATAGATAGATTCTTGACGGTGTCAGAGGTTATGGGGGAAGGCAGGAGAATGGGGTTAGGAGGGAGAGATAGTTCAGCCATGATTGAATGGTGGAGTAGACTTGATGTGCCGAATGGCCTAACTCTACTGTAATTCTACTTATGATCTTACAAAATCTATCTATTTAACTTGGCCTTTGTTTTTAGCACAAGAAGTTGCCTGGAATTCCACATGTAGTAACACATTATATGATAAGCAGTTGTTTATCAGAGATTTCTTGAATGGTAATTGGCACCTCTGAAGTCATGGACACATAAAATAAAACTCAAAATGTTTCTGAACAACAGAACAATGAAAGGAGTAAAACATTTCCTTTAAAGCTACTCCTTATCATTTACAGTGTGTACACCTTTGGAAAAAAATATTGGATAGAGATTGAAAACAGAGAATGGTAAAAGTGGCCTTAACTAGAGCCGTGACAGAGAATCTGATAGAGGTATGGTGGGTGGTGTGGAAAGCAGACCATTTGCTTGTCTTCATTGAACACAAGAGTTTAGAAGTAATGGTCCAGTTGTACAAAATGTGGGTTCGGCCACACTTGGAGTATTGTGTGCAGTTCCATCCATCATATGGCAGAAAGATGTGATTAAGCTAGAGACGGTGCAGAAAAGATTCACTGGGATGTTGTCTGGATTGGAAGGCTTAAATTATAAGGAGAGATTGGATTGACTGGTCTATTTACCCTAGAGCAAAGGAGACTGAGAGGTGACTTGATGAGGTTTAAACAAAAGCGATCCAACAACATTTTTCACATAAAGATCAGTTTGAAATGTGCTATCAAAGGTGTGCTGGAGGCAGGAATAGTAACAATATTTAAGAGACATCTGAACAAATAAATGAATGAACAGGGCTTAGAGGGATATGGAATTAATGCAGGCAAATGGGATTGGTAGTGATAGGCATGGCAGTCAGCATAAACCCAATGGGCTGAAAGGGAGAGTGTCTTTGCTGTGCAACTCTGACTCTAATCTGAAAGTATATTTTGCATCACAACTGTTTCAGAAATATATGATTATGGACTATGAATTTCCCATAAATTACATTAAAAATGTAACAAATCTGCTCAAGGTCAGAGATTATGGGGGGATGGCAGGAGAATGGGGTTAGGAGGACGAGATAGATCAGCCATGATTGAATGGTTGAGCAGACTTGATGGGTCATATGGGCTATATATATATTTTTTTTTATTTTAAAAAAAATTTAATTTATTGAACATGTTAAAAAATACAAACACAAATAAACTTGTAAGCAATAAAAAAAGAAAATATAAGAAACATATAAGATTGTTAAGGGCTTGGACGCACTAGAGGCAGGAAACATGTTCCCGATGTTGGGAGAGTCCAGAACCAGGGGCCACAGTTTAAGAATAAGGAGTAAGCCATTTAGAACGTAGACGAGGAAACACTTTTTCTCACAGAGAGTGTTGAATCTGTGGAATTCTCTGCCTCAGAGGGCAGTGGAGGCAGGTTCTCTGGATGCTTTCAAGAGAGAGCTAGATAGGGCTCTTAAAAATAGCAGAGTCAGGGGATATGGGGAGAAGGCAGGAACAGGGTACTGATTGGGGATGATCAGCCATGATCACATTGAATGGCGGCGCTGGTTCGAAGGGCCAAGGCCTACTCCTGCACCTATTGTCTATTGACCTAATTCTGCTCCTATCGCTTATGATCAGAGTCAATGGTTTGCTGACATTACACAGGAAGCCTTGGAAGCAGACATGTCGAGGAGCTGCCCTTCTTCCTGCAGGGAATTAGGGGGAGCTCTAGGCTGCCCCCTCGATGGCAATGGGCATTGGTGATCTTGGTGATCAATTCAGCAAATGAGTACAGAGGCTTGGATGCAGAGCTAATGGAATTTCAGTCACCTCTCAGACATGATCAATGGCAGTGCACTCTTTGCTCAATACACCACAGCCATCTACCAACAATCACAAAAACTACAACTGATCTGCGGCAGTCCCAGATGCTTAGAGCAAGGGCAAACTCCAGATCCATATTTCACAGCTTGCGCACATTGTCAGCTATTCAATTATGAATGGTACAAACAAATGATTGGCAGTACCTGATACGGCTCCCTCTCTACTTCAAGACACAAGGGCAGAGGCATCCTCACCTATCAACAGGTGGACGGACATGGCTACAACACTTTGCTCTCATGGGATGTGGGGAAGGGGGGGGAGGGGGGGAGGATGAGAAGAAGGGGGGGTGGTGGAAGGCTCACTGCCTCTAGTACAGCTGTTACTGAGGTTGTAGTCGACAGGAGTGCCGAGAGTCACAATGAGTCGTAAAGCTGCACAGCACAAAAACAAGCCCATCTCCCAACCTGCCCATGTATACTGATGGCAGACTGGGCTAGAATCATTTGCCTGCATTTGGCCCATAGACCTCTAAACTGTACTTATCCATATATTTACTGGGACCAGTTGTCTTTTAAAATTCGTAATTGTATCTGCTTCTATGGCTTCCTCTGGCAGCTCATTCCATACGTAGACTTCCTCTGAATCCCCTCTTAAATCTTGCCTCTCTCACCTTCTGTCTCTGCCCTCCTGTTTTAGAATACTCTACCTTGGAAGAATGACTGTGACCATGCCCTTTATCCATGCCACTCATATCTCATACACCTCATAAACTCACCCCTCAGCTTCCTATGCTCCAAAGAAAAATGTCCCAGCTTGTCCAGCCTCTCCCTATAGCTCAAACATGTAAGCCCAGATAACATCCTCACGAGTCGCTTCTGCACCCTTTCTTTCCTATAGAAGGGCAACCAGAACTGCACACAATACTCCAAATGTGGTCTTGAGAACAATGAAGGTGAAGTTATGCCAGTACCTGATACTCATTCTTAATTCCCACTTCCTATTTCATTTATTTCAGTGAAGTGGATGTCGCTAGCAAGATCAGCATTCATTACACTCTGAGAAGGCAATGGTGATCTGCCACCTTGTACTGCAGCAGACCTCCTGATGGAGGCATTCCCATACTGCTCTTACACAGGACTTCCATGGGCAATGAAAGAATATCAATATAAATCAGGATGGTGCATGAGCAGCACGTGTTATCCTGCAGTTACCTTTGTTCCAAAGCACCTTCTGTTCTTGATCTTGCTGGTGGAGATTGTGGGTTTGGAGACGGGTGCACACAATCTATGCAAGCAGCTGTGAGGCATTTTATAGAAAGTGTAGCCACTGTTGGTGGTGGGAATATATGATTAGGTGCCGTTGGGTATGACTGTTGGGTGCCGAGCAAGCAGACTGTTTACTCTGGCATGATTTACTTTAGGCTTTAGAGATACAGCACGGAAACAGGCCCACCGAGTCTGTGCCAACCAGCAGCCACCCTGTACACTAACACTATCCTAGACACTAGGAACAATTCTAAAGCTAATTAACCTACTTTCGTTGGAGTGTGGGAGGAAACCGGAGCACCCAGAGAAAACCACGTGGTCACAGGGAGAACATACAGACAGCACCCGTAGTCATGATCGAACATGGGTCTCTGCTGTTGTCAGGCAGCAACTCTACCGAGAAGCCACTAGGCCACCCTTGATGGTGTTATTTTAGTGTTGTTGGAGCTACACATATCTGGGTAAGTGACACGTGATCCATCACTCTCTTGATGTGCCTTGAGATGATGATAAGGTTTTGAACAACAAAGAGGTGAATAATTTACAACAAGATACCCAGTCTTATTGTTGCCACGGTATTTAAGTGTCTAGATTAGTTAAGTTTCTGGTTAATTGCCATCTCCAAAATGTTGATGGTAAGGGACTCAGGGATAGGCTTCCATTGAATCTAAAGAGCATTATAGATGTTGTCTTCCTGGAAACAGTCACTGCCAACACTTCAGTGGCATGAATGTTCTCTTGCCACATGTCTGAAGGTTATTTGGGTCTTGCTGCTATTGGTATGGATTGTTTTAGTTGCTGAGAAAATGAAATGGAAATGGACTGTGTCATCACAGTAAACATCAACATTCTTTTAATGGAAGGGATATCATTATTGAACCAAATGAAAATGGTTGGCCTTTTGACAGTGCTCGAAGGAGCTCCTATGGTGATGTCCTGGGGTTCAGTTGATTAACCTCCACAATCACAATCCTCCTTCAATTCCAACCATTCCAATCTGTCTCCTTGGCACCCATTGACTTCCATTTTTCCAGAGCTCGTCAGTTCCACACTCAGTCAAATGCTGTCTCCATGTCAAAGGCGGCGACTCTCACTTTCCCTCTGAAGGTCAACGCTGTTGTCCATTTTTGAACTGAGGTTATGATGAGATCTGAAGCCATCTGGCCCTGACAATATCCAAACTAGGCATTGATGAGTAGGTTTCAGGTGAGTATGTGTGTATTGCCAGCTCCATTACCAACAACTTCCAGATTGAGAGATAATCAGACGGATTAAGTTTAACGTGTTTAAGAAGGAACTGCAGATGCTGGAAAATCGAAGGTACACAAAAAAGCTGGAGAAACTCAGCGGGTGCAGCAGCATCTATGGAGCGAAGGAAATAGGCAATGTTTCGGGCCGAAACCCTTCTTCAGACTGATGGGGGGTGGGTGGGCGGGGAGAATAACTATTTTTTGTCGACAGAGCATATCTCTGAACCCCAGTTTTAAAGCACTGACAAGAAGTTAGCTTTTCGTGTTATTTGACGTTCTGAACTGCCAATCCCATCCATAGTTAGCAGATAGCTCTTTGTGTGTGTCCACATGCATATCAGGTTGGTAAATACTGGTGTAAATGCATGCATGTTTTGCTTTTCATACTAGAACTGAATTAGCACTTGTTGTATCCAAATAACATATACTACTGAACCTCAATCATTTGTCCTTTTGTCACTACTGCCTTGTTCGGCCTCAGTGGGTTTTGATTCTCATGTGATAATACAATGTATGTCAACCAAAACTAGCTTCCATACTCTTTTTCCATTTTCATCACTTCTTCTCACAAACTCTCCATGCATCCAGACCAAGGAGAGCGTTTCCCTAATCCTGACTTTCCACCCTACCCACCTCCACATTCATTTCCACCATCTTCGATATAATATCAGCATCACATATTGCTTCCCCTCGGCTCCACTTCCAGCTGTCCTCAGGGATCATGAATTGCATGTCTTCCGAGTACCATCTCCACAAATCCCACTCTCTTTCTCGTAGCACCTTATCCTCCAGACGTAGGTGATGCTCCACCTGATTGTCTTTTATTATCACTGCCCAGCCTGCCAGGTGATGCACTTGTACTTCCTTCCAATTTAGTATACTGTCCTTCTGCTCAAAATATGGCCTCCATGAAATCATAGAAATCATAGATAGATGAGGTGACCATTTTGCAAAACACCTCGTTCTGTCCATAATGGCTTCTAACTGTACGCACTTTAATGTCCCGTTCATAACTCTTATCTTTCTATCTTTTGTGTCTTACGCTATACCAATGAAACCCACCATTAAAGCCATTAACCTGTGATGCCACGCAGTTTTTCACACTCCAAAGACGTGCCTGACCTGTTGAATATTTCCAGCACGCTCTTTGATTTCAGACTTTCAGGAATAGCAGTGTTTTGTACTTCACAGATCCAGCTTTTGTGTTCCTTTCCCTCTGATCTCATTCATGCCTTTCTACTGTATTTACAACTCCTCCAGGCAGATTAACAAACCTTCACTGCCCTCTTTCATCCAGCACCATGGCTACTTGTGTCCTACCGTGTGTGCTTCGGTTCTTCACGCTATCACAATCATTGCCTGCCCTATTTGTTCCTCCTCCCTCCCTGAATTTTAAAACATATTTCACTTCTAACTTTTCCTGGGAACAATATAAAAGATCATCAAATTTAACTGGTGTCTTAGAAGTGAATTATATCTTTAAATGTTTACGATATGTTCTCACAGCAGAGAAGATAGTAACAGCAGCACACAACATGTCAGCTAGGGTTTAAACATTGTCAAAGATAGACACAAAAAGCTGGAGTAACTCAGCAGGACAGGCAGCATTTTTGGAGAGAAGGAATGGATGACGTTTCTGGTCGAGAACCTTCTTCAGACTGGCTTTATTTCCATTTGACTGCTGCCAATTGACTAAGCACAGTTCTTGGCTACTTATTGTGCAGCCTCACTTCAGCCACTGCTTGCCCGCCACTTAGAAAAGTTATATGTGGTCTGTTTTTAAAGCAGACAGTCGTGTCCATCCCACTGCCAACCTGCTTACCTGCCAGCCACTTGAAAGAAATATTGACTGGTGCCAACGGCTCTCACACCTCCAACTATGCCCCTGTTCCGCTAAGATTTTCACAGCTTGCGTTTGCCAATAGTAGTGCGAATACTCTGTGAATAGCTTTGCATTGAACAGTCCAATTCCTATTCCAGATCAAAGAGGATGCTCTGTGCACACAGTTTAAAGCTGAAGTATTAATGGGACGCTTCCAGTTTAGCAGCTGGAGTTGACTTGATCCATGTCAACATGCCAAGTTCAGAGTGAGAACCAGATGATTTCTGTGACTGGCGGTGAATCATCAATACTAGATCAATGGCCAGGGAATGTTAAGGGAGGGGATACACATTTAAAATCTACTCCGTTACTTCATAAAGGAAGCACATTTGAACCACATTTTGGTGTCAAATAACTGTGGGGAGTGTGCCTGCACATTATTTTTACATAAATGGTACAACAGTCACAAGTGAGGAGTCCAAACAGTTAAAAGCACTTAAACCACTCATTGAGACCTGGGTCTTCAGTTAGTTTTGTAAAGACAGCAATCATCCTTTGTCCCACTGCCGTTACATACCAAATGTCATGAAGTTGCACACTTTTCATTGCAGGCACAAACTAAATGCACCACCAAATGAGTAAATGCTTCAGTCTGGGTACTCGGGCTTTGTAACACTTCACACAAAGCCACCTGCAGATGTAGTAACGTTCTTAGATTTGGATAGTCTCCAAGATAGTCTCTCTGGCGGTGAGTGTCAGTTAGGTGGCGTTACTCATTGTGATTCACATATTCAGCATCCTTAATAAAACAAGCAGTGCTGTCAACATTGTGCACATTCTGGAGGTCAGATTCATAGTCAAAGGTCAGCATCATACCTGAGGCTGCATCTCACATCAAAAGCCTGCATCACTGTAAAAATAGAGCAAATGCATTCTCCAGTGCAGTATAAATGTTTCATATTACTTTATGTTCTCTCATCCATATTTATTTTGACCCTTTTACTATTTTTTTTCCCATTTTTCTACATTGTGGAACCACTGATGGGGGCTGCGTGCACCACATTTGATCTTGAATTGGTCCCTTATATTTTGTCATTACTGGTCTTTCCGCATCGGTCTCAAAACCTCTAGATCAATTGTTGCTTTAAATCGCATTTACACGGCTTTCCTTTAACATTTCCTCTGCTAACCTTTGTCATTGGAGTAAAGCAAGCAGAGAATGTGCAAACTCCACACAGACAGCACCAGAAGTATTTTCTGATACAGAAGGCACCACAAAACCTTGCATGGGTACCACCAATGTTATCGCCACAAAAGGTTCCAATTCCATTAACAGGATAACTATCCTTTCCAAAGCCAACATCTCTACTATTGAGATCTTACACATCATCAACTCCAACCATTTGCATGCCTGATATACTGAAACAGGCACTTTAGATACAAATTCCAACACTGCACAAAATTGCCAGATGGACAGAAAAAACAATTTGAAGATATTCTTCCAACCTCCTTAAAAAAGCATTACAGGCCATCAGCTCATGGAAATCCCTGACCCATGACAAGTGCGAATGAAGAAATAACATACAGAAGATACTAGGGTCCATTTGCCAAGAACGTTCAAAAGCACTGCCTGAATTATCCAATCTTTCCCTGGCTGGTCTCTCTCTATCTCTCTCTGAAGTTTGCCACAATCATTGGAGGCTTAATTTCCTTACCATCCTGAACAACGACGCACCTCATCTCACCCAGGATCTCCTGAGCTTCACCTGTAAATGGGAACATCATAACCTCCCAAACTAGCTGGCCACCCACCCTGTCAGGTGCCTCCTGCCTCACCCGGAGCAGACACTATGGGTCACACAATGGTTTCACCAGGCATCCCGAAACCCACAGAATTGGGGAAATAAGTCATCGCTAACCATGAATCACTGCCTCAGAAAACAGATATCAGCAGGTTATAATGCGCCTCTTTCCCAGGTTCTACATCCCTTTGTTGCAATTTTTCTACTTGGGTCAAGAATAGTGAGCATAAAATCACAGTGTAATGGAGCACGAAACGGACCCTTCTGCCCACTATGTTCATTACAAACATCAAATACCTATCTACACTTCTCCCATTTACCAGCATTTGGTCTGCAGCTAATTATGCATTGGTAATTCATTTGTGCAGACGTTTCTTAAATAGGTTTGACTTCACATGTCCCTGCTACTTTTTTTAAATGCAAAGTACTTGGACCTAGTAGCTGGAGGTGGAGACAAGGTGCTGAAGGCAACCTAACTTGATAACTTCTTCAAGGCCAAATGTATTCAGGTTTTTTAAATCCTTGTTTGTCTCAGTTCTGGTGTTTACAGTTTCTCAACAGTTTATCCTCAAGTTTTGTCCATCAAACCAAGGAAAAGTTCACAAAGAACAACTTTCTAACTGGGCTTGCCGCTATTTCTTTCTTAATGACTGAGGAATTCCAACCTAACAGATCTTCTTTCTACATTGTGTTATCTACACTATCCTACACACTCAAGGGACATTTTTATACATTTATACCAAGCCAATTAATCTACTTGTTCAAGAAGGAACTGCAGATGCTGGAAAATCAAAGGTAGACAAAATTGCTGTAGAAACTCAGTGGGTACGGCAGCATCCTTCGCTCCATAGATGCTGCCGTACCCGCTGAGTCTCTCCAGTAATTTTATCTACCTTCAATTAACCTACATACCTGTACGTCTTTGGAGTGTGGGAGGAAACCGAAGATCTTGGAGAAAACCCATGCAGGTCACGGGGAGAACAAATAAACTCCGCACAGACAGCACCCATAGTCGAGATAGAACCCAGGTCTCTGGGCTGCAAGTGCTGTAAGGCAGCAACTCTACCACTGGCAATAACCAACCTGACCTCCCGGTGGCTCAGCACTTCAACTCCCCTTCCCACTCCGTATCCGACCTCTCTGTCCTGGGTCTCCTCCATGGCCAGAGCGAGCAACACTGGAAATTGGAGGAACAGCACCTCATATTCCGCTTGGGGAGTCTGCATCCTGGGGGCATGAACATTGAATTCTCCCAATTTTGTTAGTCCTTGCTGTCTCCTCCCCTTCCTCAGCCCTCCTGCTGTCTCCTCCCATCCCCCCCCCCCCCGCCCCCCCAGCCTTCGGGCTCCTCCTCCTTTTTTCTTTCTTCTCCCCGCCCCCCCACCCCCCCCCCCATCAGTCTGAATAAGGGTTTCGGCCCGAAACTTTGCCTATTTCCTTCGCTCCATAGATGCTGCTGCACCCGCTGAGTTTCTCCAGCTTTTTTGTGTACCTTCCACTGCGCCACTGTGCCATCCGATTTGTCCTACAATTCTTAGCTTAGAGTGAAGACAGCAATTTTTAAAGATAAAAAGGCAAGTTTACTTCAGAAATGAAGAAACTTCTTGCATAATTTGAAGCTCATATTAATTGTGGTGCTGCAAGGTAAAGGTCTTCACTTTGCATACCCTCAATTCCCCTGAAGTTAGAGAAATCAACATTCATATCACTGAAGAAGGGTTTCGGCCCGAAACGTTGCCTATTTCCTTCGCTCCATAGATGCTGCTGCACCCGCTGAGTTTCCCCAGCAATTTTGTGTACCATTCATATCACTGGGCTGATTGATTTCTCAAACTTCAGGTAGCCCCGGCATTCCCTCTCTCTCTCTCCCTCCCCCACCCAAGTCACACTAGCTTCTCATTTTCACCCAACAAGCACCTAACAATGGCCTGTTCCCTTTATCAACATTATCTTTTTGCATATCTTTCATTCATTGTTCTTTATCTCTCTACATCATCGTCTATATCTCTCGTTTCCCCTATCCTTAAACAGTTTGAAGTAGGGCATTGACCCGAAACGTCACCCATTCCTTCTCTCCAGAGATGCTGCCTGTCCCACTGAGTTACTCTAGCTTTTTGTGTCTATCTTTGGTATAAACCGGCATCTGCAGTTCCTTCCTACACAATTATAATTAGCTATTCTTCAACCAAGCCAATCAAGAGTCATACTGGACATGTGGATAAAGTTACTCTTGGAACCCACAGAGTATTAACTTCAACCAACTTGTTGTCAAGATAAGTCTACTTCTTGCCCTTCTTTTGCATTGACATTCCTTCCCAGTGTTGTTCCTCCAATCTAATCATAACAATGAAAGCTTCCCTTGTGAAGACCTGTTTCCTCCTGAAAATTATAACCTTATTACACTTTCCCATTTGTATATTATCTGTTTGTTCGAAACACCATGCTTCATCACCCTGCTCACAAATACACAAGCTTTAAATCCAATTATACAGCACACGATGATACTCCAATATGTGTTGCGAAGTGTCTGGAATTTGATTCCCCTCCAGGTGAGTTACTCTTCTCATCCAATCCATCAGTGGGAGATGGCAAGGGATGTCAAGTGGTTATCTGGAGAGATGGAGGGTAAATAAGACTGAGGGTTGCTCAGCTTGTTCTCTGCGCTTGTGGGCTATTTTGGCAAAGGCTAGGAAGCAGGTTGCCAGCTTGGCTGGGGAATAGTGCATGACATGAATGGACCAAGAATGGGAAAATGATAGGGAGAAAAACTCAGACACTATATTTGCTGCTTTCAATAAACCAAGTTAAACTCTCTTCATACGCTTTATTCTTCTCTATATATAACACTATCAGCAAAAACAAAATCACTTTTTTTGCAGATCGAGATATATAAATCTACATCTATATATCTCTATATCACTAAAAAAATCACTTAATTTGCAGAAGGTAAATTAGTCTTGTCAGCACAAATCCTTTTCATTTCCCATCTTTGAACCAGTATTTTGAATGCAATTGAGGGAAAAGCTGTAAAAAAAAGTGAAATAATTCAGCATTCAATTTCTCTTTGTTTTAACCCATCCTTACCTCTGGAAACAGCAGGTGTTTCTGGCATATTAGAGAGGTAGCTGGATAGCTGCTTGTTTAATCAAGACATGACCTTTAATGAAATAAGTAAATAGCTAGGCTAAAGTCAGAACACTTGAGCAAAGACGGCATGAAGGTAGATTCAATTAAGGGAATTCTATTTAAATTGATAATAATAGGTGAAACTTTAGTCTTGACTCAGACCTGAGGAACTAAATGACATCTCTCGGGCCATGCTCTGTTACGAAAGAGTTGCTGCTGCTGCTTATCCTCAATTTGAATGTGTATATTGCGGCAACTCCTCTGTAATTGGATGAACTAATGGACAGGGAAGAACAGGTGCATCTATATGGGGCAGAAAGCAGCATCAAAACTAGAGCAGCAGAGAGGAGAAATAACATCCAGAAAGGAGCAGAAAGCAATGTGGAGAGTCAGACAGTGTGGTCTAGCAATGTACAGGCTGGTATGTCAGACAGGCACAGCAGGAAATAATCTTGTGGTAGGTATTGCAGAGAAGAAGAGTTTAAAAAAAAAGCAATTGAACCAAAATGTACTTAAATCTTGCTGGTGGTTTGATGTGAAATCAAGAGCAGAGTCTGGTTCACAACTCATCCCCAAATGCATGCCTGTGTGTTGCCAAGTGTAAGTCCGAACGAGCTGCAAAACAGATATTCCACTCCACGTTTGGTTGCACTAAGCTGAAGTCACCACATGCATTTCACACCGGGCCTTCGGCTTTATAATTTCAATTGAATAACCCAAGGCTTTGTCAGTGTTGATGGACCACTCTGCCTGATTGTGGAAACAAGACTCACAAGACAGTGACCCATGACGCTAAAATGGGTTAATACATCCATACGGGGGCAAGTGCAAGATTGAAAACAATCCGACTAATAGCTTGATCAATAATTGTTATGCAGAAAGAAATAATCTAGTATTAAAAATGAACATAAGGATATTTTGAATGCCTTATGCCTAGGAACTAGCAAGTCAAACCCAGACTTGGGATTCAACAAAAATATTAATTTATGAGACTTTTCTGATAATTTGTCAAACCTTCATGGACATGTTTGAATTGTTGGCTATGGTGGCATGTCATCGGGGATTCTAGAACGGCATCGCTGCAAACAAGGGGAAATTCCTTGTCACAGATTGAGAAATACGTGCTTCTTTCACTTTTAATAGATTCACTTTAACTTTCAGTCTATTTATATTACACCATTTTTACAAAAACTTTATAGATTAATCTACTGATATTCTGGACCAGTTTCATATTTTGTGAAGATAGACACAAAAAGCTGGAGTAACACAGACAGCATCTCTGGAGAAAAGGAATAGGTGATGTTGCTGGTCGAGACCCTTCTTCATGTTTAGTGACACTTAGTTTGGTTCAGTGAATGCTCCAACACATGCCATTGCCCAAACTGAACTGATGGCACTAAGATTTTGTCTGAAGATTTACAGTATTTCAACTTCACGATTTAGTTTTCGAGCATCATTCCAAGCTAACCATACCATATCCTTTTAGAATGACAGCTTAGAAATTCAAGCAAGTATTATACAATTGAAAACTATTTTTCCTTTGAAGTGAAGCATGATAACAAACTTGTTATGAGATCTTGCTTCACTCTTGGATATTTAACCATTTATCATGTAGCCAGTTATCCATGGCTGCAGAACCTGATTCCTTGGTCAGTTTCCTTCTCCAGTGAGTTTGATCTCCATGCAAGAACCTATACTTCCCTGTTCATTAATTGCCTTCTGTCCTCACTCAGTCTTGCCCATCACTGTACATCTTTACATCTCCCATGTCAAACAGAGCTGAACTTCAGAACAAGCATTTTTAAATGAACTTGTTGATGGTTAAATAGCCTTTCTCTGGCCCTATCTTCTACAGTGATCTATCTGAGCATTGATAAGGCTACTGTATTTCTGATCACATCCTTATCTCTTCCAAAATTTCCCTTCCTTAAAACTTCAGCTCAACTTCACAAACCTTTAATCTTTGGTTAAAATAAACCTAAAGACCGCTCATGAATGCTTTTGAATATCTAGTTCCCTTTCCTTAGTCATTCCTCTGCAGCTCCCATTCATTTTCTCATTGGTCTTTTGTTTGCCTTCAAAGCTTTCATCCCCAGCAAATCACTCACAACCTCCCAGCCACTGCTGTTGCCCTGGTATTGTTTAATGCTTTCATGTTTAAACGTGAGTCCTGTGGCCTTAGGCACCGGATCCATGAAAAAGTCCTGCTTGCCCATTCTAGCTTTTCATTACCGACTCAACCACTGCATCACTCTGCCATCCAGTGACATTACGCCCGATTCAAATCTCAGTTCAACATTTTCCAGATTTCTACCCATAACCTTACACCTAAGGTCTCGCTATCTCTGCCTCGAATGTCTTCAATTAATCTGCTTTAGCAACCCTCTAGGGTAGTGAGTTACAAAGATTCACAACCTATAAAAAGGGAAAATCTTCCTCATTTCCATCTTAAATAGGCAATTCTTTATTCTAAAACATTTCCTCCTTGTTCACGATATCTCGATTGGGGAAAACATCCTCTCACCATCATCTCTGTCAATTCCCCTCAGAATCTGAAGTGCTTCAGTAAGATTATTTCTTATCCTTCTACACTACCATGTATTTTGGTTCAACCTGCTCAACCTTTCTTCATACATCAATTGTCTGTCTGCTATCAGCTGTTCTGACAGCCAGCATTCACCGGCTGAGCTTCTGACATTAAGCCTTCTGTTTCCTGATGCTCTGAATTCAGCCTCAGTTCCTGCAGCCAAAACAGTCACTATTGCACTGCACAACAATCTAAAGCACCCCTATAATGGTGCACTCTATTTCCAGCCCACTGCCTCTCATGCTAAAGAGATCATCATGTAAATATGACTGCTCTAGACACTGCATTTCATTCCCGGTGTTGGCACACCCTGACCCTCACTTTCTCATAGAAGCAGCTCAATCAGTGAGCAGGTCTGTGCACGTGTTTACACGTTGTATGAGCAACGTTCCAACATGTCAAGTCAAGTCAAGAGAGTTTATTGTCATGTGTCCCAGATAAGACAATGAAATTCTTGCTTGCTGCAGCACAACAGAATATTGTAGGCATAAATACAGATCAGATCAGTGTGTCCATATACCATAGAATATATATATATATATATATACTAGACTAAGTGGGACCCGTTGGGTCCCAGCATCACACAGGAGGGCTGATCATCCAACGCAATATTCCACCTCTCCACCAATTCTAATATTGGTGGCCAGTTGGGGGGGGGGGGGGGGGCCTTTCTGGAGCGCTAGTATGGGTGTTGTGGGCTGAAGGGACTGGTTTCCAGAGGGCTAGTATGCAAACTGTGCGCCAAATGGATTCTTGGGCTGGCGTCTCAGTCAATCAAGCCTGTTGTGCTGGCAACTCACTCACTCATGGCTGGTGGGCTGGTAGTTGACACGGCTAATCCTTGAAATTCTATTTCAAGCAGGGTATAAGGCCACCAAATTCAAGTGCAGTTTCTTACCACTTCTAGCAGGGTGCAAGGCCACCAAATTCAAGTGCAGTTTCATACCATTTGAAGTAGGGTGCAAAGCCACTAAAGACAGCGAGTCATGACCTCTCCCTCCTCCATCTTGCAGAGACTGAGCCACACCGACATTTCCGGGATTTATAACCCCTCTCCCCCCCCCCCCCCCCCCCCCCCCCCTCCACCGGAAAAGGTGTGGCTTTCATGGAGTGATTGACAGGAGAGAGATTCTCAACATTTAAAAAAAAACTAATAACACTTTTATTTTTCATTGATGGGAAGAATTCTCTGCACCTGCTCAGCAGAGGGGGACTGAGTAAGATGGCCAAAAATCACAGCCATAAGTGGTAGCGTTTTATCTAAAATCAATATGCAGTGCAAACAGGAAGTAAGTGCATTTACAGTAGTGCCTTTTAACTTCAAGCCAATGCACCCAAGCCACCATTTGCAGTAAGTAGTGCTTTCAATTTCAAGCCAATGCACCCAAGCCACAATTTGCAGTAAGTAATGCCTTTTAACTTCAAGCCATTGCATCCAAGCCACCATTTGCAGTAAGTAGTGCCTTTCAATTTCAAACCACACCCAAGCCACACCCAAGCCACCATTTGCAGTGAGTAGTGCCTTTCAACTTCAAGCCAAAGCAACCAAGCCACCATTTGCAGTAATAGTGCCTTTCAACTTCATGCTACCATTAGCAGTAAATAGTGCCTTTCAACTTCAAGCCAATGCACCCAAGCCACCATTTGCAGTAAGTAGTGCCTGTCAACCTCATGCCACCATTTGCAGTAAGTAGTGCCTTTCAACCTCAAGCCAAAGCACCCAAGCCACCATTTGTAGTAAGTAGTGCCTTTTCTACTTCAAGCCAAAGCTCCCAAGCCACCATTTGCAGTAAGTAGTGCCTTTCAATTTCAAGCCAAAACAACCAAGCCACCATTTGCAGTAAGTAGTGCCTTTCAACTTCAAACCAAAGCTCCCAAGCCACCACTTGCAGTAAGTAATGCCTTTCAACTTCATGCCACCATTTGCAGTAAGTAGTGCCTTTCAACTTAATGCCAAAGCACCCAAGCTACAATTTGCAGTAAGTAGTGCCTTTCAACTTAAAGCCAAAGCACCCAAGCCACCATTTGCAGTAAGTAGTGCCTTTCAACTTCAGGCCACCATTTGCAGTAAGTAGTGCCTTTCAACTTCAAGCCACACCCAAGCCATCATTTGCAGTAAGTAGTGCCTTTCAACTTCAAGTCAAAGCTCCCAAGCCACCATTTGCAGTAAGTAGTGCCTTTCAACTTCAAGCCAAAGCAACCAAGCCACCATTCGCAGTAATAGTGCCTTTCAACCAAGCCAAAGCTCCCAAGCCTCCATTTTCAGTAAGTAGTGCCTTTCAACTTCGTCAACGCTCCCAAGCCACCATTTGCAGGAAGTAGTGCCTTTCAACTTCATGCCACCATTTGCAGTAAGTGGTGTCTTTCAACTTCAAGCCACACCCAAGCCATCATTTGCAGGAAGTAGTGCCTTTCAACTTCAAGCCACACCCAAGCCACCATTTGCAGTAAGTAGTGCCTTTCAACTTCAAGCCAAAGCAACCAAGCCATCATTTGCAGTAAGTAGTGCCTTTCAACTTCAAGCCAAAGCAACCAAGCCATCATTTGCAGTAATAGTGCCTTTCAACTTCAAGCCAAAGCAACCAATCCACCATTTGCAGTAAGTAGTGCCTTTCAACTTCATGCCACCATTTGCAGTAAGTGGTGTCTTTCAACTTCAGCCACACCCAAGCCCACCATTTGCAGTAAGTAGTGCCTTTCAACTTCAAGCCAAAGCAACCAAGCCACCATTTACAGTAAGTAGTGCCTTCAACCTCAAGCCAAAGCAACCCAAGCCACCATTTGCCGTAATAGTGCCTTCAACTTCAAGCCAAAGCTCCCAGCCACCATTTGCAGTAAGTAGTGCCTTTCAACTTCATGCCACCATTGCAGTAAGTAGTGCCTTCAATTTCAGACACACCCAAGCCAAGCCAACAGGGGAGGGGGGGGGGGAGGGGGGAGGGGGAGGGGGGCACTTTCTGGAGCGCTAGTATGAACCATTTTAGAACCAATAGACATTTTTTTGCAAGCTTGAGAGCCAATAGACATTTTTTTGCAAGCTTTAGAACCAATGGACATTTTTTGCAAGCTTGAGAACCAATAGACTTTTTTTGCAAGCTTGAGAACCAATAGACTTTTTTTTGCAAGCTTTAGAACCAATAGTCATTTTTTTGCAAGCTTTAGAACCAATAGACATTTTTTTGCAAGCTTTAGAACCAATAGCCATTTTTTGCAAGCTTTAGAACCAATAGACATTTTTTGCCAGCTTTAGAACCAATAGACACTTTTTTGCAAGCTTTACAACCAATAGACATTTTTTTGCAAGCTTTAGAAACAATAAACATTTTTTGCAAGCTTTAGAACCAATAGACATTTTTTGCAAGCTTTAGAACCAATAGACATTTTTTGTAAGCTTTAGAACCAATAGACACTTTTTTGCAAGCTTTAGAACCAATAGACATTTTTTGCAAGCTTTAGAAACAATAGACATTTTTTGCAAGCTTTAGAACCAATAGACATTTTTTGCAAGCTTTAGAACCAAAATACACTTTTTTTGCAAGCTTTAGAACCAATAGACATTTTTTTGCAAGCTTTAGAACCAATAGAGACATTTTTTTGCAAGCTTTAGAACCAATAGACATTGTTTTTGCAAGCTTTAGAACCAATAGACATTGTTTTTGCAAGCTTTAGAACCAATAGACATTTTTTGCCAGCTTTAGAACCAATAGACATATTTTTGCAAGCTTTAGAACCAATATACATATTTTTGCAGGCTTTAGAACCAATAGACATATTTTTGCAAGCTTTAGAACCAATAGACATTTTTTGCAAGCTTTGGAATCAATAGACATTGTTTTACAAGCTTTAGAACCAATAGACACTTTTTTTGCAAGCTTTAGAACCAATAGACATTATTTTGCAAGCTTTAGAACCAATAGACATTTTTTTGCAAGCTTTAGAACCAATAGACATTTTTTGCAAGCTTTAGAACCAATAGACATTTTTTTGAAACGTTTAGAACCAATAGACATTTTTTTTGCAAGCTTTAGAACCAATAGACATTGTTTTGCAGGCTTTAGAAGCAATAGACTTTTTTGCAAGCTTTAGAAGCAATAGACATTTTTTGCAAGCTTTAGAAGCAATAGAGACATTTTTTTTGCAAGCTTTAGAACCAATAGACATTTTTTGCAAGCTTTGGAACCAATGGACATTTTTTGCAAGATTTAGAACCAATAGACACTTTTTTTGCATGCTTTAGAACCAATAGACACTTTTTTGCAAGCTTTACAACCAAAAGACATTTTTTTGCAAGCTTTAGAAACAATAAACATTTTTTGCAAGCTTTAGAACCAATAGACATTTTTGCAAGCTTTAGAACCAATAGACATTTTTTGTAAGCTTTAGAACCAATAAACACTTTTTTGCAAGCTTTAGAACCAATAGACATTTTTTGCAAGCTTTAGAAACAATAGACATTTTTTGCAAGCTTTAGAACCAATAGACATTTTTTGCAAGCTTTAGAACCAAAATACACTTTTTTTGCAAGCTTTAGAACCAATAGACATTTTTTTGCAAGCTTTAGAACCAATAGAGACATTTTTTTGCAAGCTTTAGAACCAATAGACATTTTTTGCAAGCTTTAGAACCAATAGAGACACTTTTTTTTGCAAGTTTTAGAACCAATAGAGACACTTTTTTGCAAGCTTTAGAACCAATAGACATTTTTTGCAAGCTTTAGAACCAATAGAGACACTTTTTTGCAAGTTTTAGAACCAATAGAGACACTTTTTGCAAGCCTTAGAACCAATAGACATTTGTTTGCAAGCTTTAGAACCATTAGACACATTCTGCAAGCATTTTAGAACCACTAAGGGCACTTACATTTGAGTAGACATGTGTTCAGTGTTATTCACAGCTCAGAGAAACGTGACCCTCTGCCTTCCTCCATATTGAAGAGACTGTGTGGCACACCAGTTCCTGGTTTTATAGTCCCTCCCCCCTGCCGCCAGCAGGGGCAGCAGAGAGAATGGGGAATTTTGTAAAAACATTAATATCTCTGTCATATTTAATTGACGGGAAAAATCCTCGGCACACATGTGGCGGAGGGGGGGCTCTGAGCGAGGTGGCCAAAAATGACGGCCGTAGGTGGCGGCGTTCTCTCGCAAATCGCAGCACAGATGGCTAAAACCGGTCAAGAACAGACTTTTAGTAATATAGAAAGATATATATACACACACACATAAATAAACAGATAAAGTGCAATAGGCTGTTATAGTTCAGTTTGTTTGAAGTTGTGTTTAATAGTCTGATGGCTGTGGGAAGAAGCTGTTCCTGAACCTGGATGTTGCAGATTTCAGGCTCCTGTACCTTCTACCTGATGGCAGCGGAGAGATGAGGGTGTGGCCAGGATGGTGTGGGTCCTTGATGATGCTGGCAGCGTTTTTGAGGCAGTGACTGCGATAGATTCCCACGATGGTAGGGAGATCAGGGTCGATGATGGACTGGGCAGTGTTTACAACATTTTACAGCCTTTTCCACTCCTGGACGTTCAGGTTGCCGTCCCAAGCCATGATGCAACCGGTCAGCATACTCTCTACTGTGTACCTGTAGAAGTTCGAGAGTCCTCCTTGACATACCGACTCTCCATAATCTCAGGAAGTAGAGGCGCTGATGTGCTTTCTTTATTCTTCAGAAATATGCACACCCAGGAATTTGAAGTTCTTGACCCTTTCAACCATCTTTGATATAAACGGGACTGTGGCTCCCCATCCTACCCCTTCCGAAGTCCACAATCAGCTCCTTGGTTTTGCTGTTGTTGAGAGCCAGGTTAATGTGCTGGCACCATTTGGTCAATCGGTCGATCTCACTTCTATACTCGGACTCATCTCCATCAGTGATACGTCCCACAAAAGTGGTGTCGTCGGCGAACTTGATGATGGCATTTGCACTAAGTCCGGCTATGCAGTCATGAGTAAAGAGTGAGTACAGCAGAGGGCTGAGCACGCAGCCTTGAGGTGCTCCCCTGCTGATTGTTATCGAGGATGACACATTTCCACCAATACGTACAGACTGGTCTGTGAATGAGGAAGTCGAGGATCCAATTGCAGAGGGATGCGCAGAGACCCAGATCTGAGAGCTTGGCAACCAGCTTGGAGGTGATGATGGTATTAAATGCCGAGCTGTAGTCAATGAATAACAGCCTGACATATGAATTTTTGTTGTCCAAGTGGTCCAGAGCGGAGTGGAGAGCCAGTGATATCGCATCCACTGTTGACCTGTTGTGGCGGTAAGCGAACAGCAGTGGGTCCAGGTTTTTGTCGAGGTGAGAGTTGATTTGCGCCATGATGAACCTCTCAAAGCACTTCATCACCACGGACGTTAGTGCCAGTGGTCGAAAGTCATTGAGGCACGACACCTTGCTCTTCTTGGGCACCAGTATTATTGATGCCTTTTAAAAGCAGGTGGGAACCTCAGACCTGAGAAGTGAGAGATTGAAAATGTCCGTAAAAACTCCAGCCAGTTGGTAGCAATCCTATCAATATTTCATTTTCCTTCGTACTTATCCCCACCACAGGCATGGGGTTACAGCCTACACATCAAAACCAGTCCCACCTACATCTGCCATTAAGGGGCTGTCCCACTAGGACGAACTGAGCTGCGAGTTTAGAAAAGTTTGCCCTGGACTCAAACTCGCAGCATGGTCGAGACGAGGTCCTAGGAGGTCGTACAAGGTGGCTGGAACGCTCCTTCATGCTTGAGGGAGGTTCCCATCTTCCCACAGCTAGGTCGCAGAAACAATTTCAGGAGATTGAAACATTTTCCGCGAGTAAAATTTGGTCGGCATGGGTCTTATTCACTCGTAGTGCAGTGGAGTGGAGTCGCTATTTACTTACAGGCAGTCGAGGGCAGCCATAGGTCTCCTTCACTGACCAGCCATTTTGATTGGCTCATTGGAGTTTCACGACCTAGGAAGACCTACCGGTAGGGAAAATGCCCGCTAAACCTTATTAAACTTCTTAAAATTGTCTCCACTCCTTCACCCTCCCCTTCTCTCCTCCCCCACCCCCCCCCCTTGCTCTCTCAAGGACTTACGGTACTCTGTGATAGCCGTTTACCTTCCTCTTCATTGCACAGACAGCGCTCCTCCACTTTCCCTTGCCGCCACCTTCGCGATGTGTGTGTGCGTGCGTGTGTGTACGCGGTCGGTAGGTGCAGCTCGTGGTTCGGTCGATGCAGCCCGCGGTTTCAACGCGGCCGGTCGATCCACCTCGAGGCTTTTCAGGAGAGTGCCCTCGAGCTTGAAGGTCGAAGATGCTCTTCTGGACTAGCGGATTAGGGCACCCAAGTGGGACAGACCCTTTATTGTCAATCTGTGACCATTTCTTTCTGATGAGACACATTTATTTTCATCAAATATAAATATGAACAAAGCTATCCTACTGATGACGCTGTCCCCGCAGCCCTTAAGCTTTCTCCCTCTCCCTTTCCGAACAAACATGCAGGATTGATAACATACATTAAAGAACACAAGAAACTACAGATGCTGGAATCTTGAGCTAAAAAAAAAAAAAATTGCTGGAGGCACTCAGCAGGTCAGACTGCATCTTTTAGTTTAGTTTAGAGATACAACATTAAGGCAGTAGGCAGGTGCTATAGACCTGCACGGGAAGGTAGACGCTCCCACCGCCACAAGTCTCGGGCAGATGGGGCTCATCAGCCGGGGAAAGCGGTCCATCTAGGAGAGGGAAAACTCTGATTTAAAACCTCCACTGCCTTGTGGCCATATCCAGTCATGGAAAAGGCTCCAGGAGTAAATCTCAAGAAAATCCGGAGTCGGAGCCCCTAAGGCAGTTTGTCGGTGTCTACAACCTCGCTCTGGCAGCTCCTGCGACGGCGCTGGTGCCAAACTGTAATGGTCCTGCTGTTCCTTTGGGTCAATCAGTGATGTGGAGAGGGGGGGACGTGCTGCATGGGCAACAGCCTGTCCTCCATATGACATCGCCCAGGCTTGCATCCGACAAACTAGGATGCATCACTCATGGTCAGTCATGACCGAAGGGGGCTTACTACTACAGCATGGAAACAGGCCCTTCAGCCCACCAAGTCTATACTGACCATCAATCAACTAGTTCAATGTTATCTCACTTTTTCATCCACTCTCTAAACATTATAGGGCGTTTACTGCGGCCAATTAATCTACAGATTCACATATCTTTGGGATGTGGGAGGAAACCAGAACACCAAGCAGAAACCTACGCAAAGCAGAGTGTACAAACCCCATGCAGACAACGCCAGTAGTCAGGATTGAACCCAGGTCTCTGGCAATGGGAGGCAGCAGAACCACCAGCTGTGGAGGGAATAGACAAGCAACATTTCCGGCTGGGACTCTTCTTGGTGCTCCCAACCTGAAACATTGTCTGCCTAATAGACAATAGACAATAGGTGCAGGAGCAGGCCATTCGGCCCTTCCAGCCAGCACCGTCATTCAATGTGATCATGGCTGATCATCCACAATCAGTAACCCGTTCCTGCCTTCTCCCCATATCCCTTGACTCCGCTATCTTTAAGAGCTCTGTCTAGCTCTCTCTTGAAAGCATCCAGAGAACCAGCCTCCACCCCCCTCTGAGGCAGAGAATTCCACAGACCATCAGCTATATAATCACTATATTGATGCTGTGTGACCCACTTCATTTCTCCTGCACTTTGCTATTTGTAATTGATAGGGTAGTTTGTTGTGGCTGGATTACATCGTACACCTCCATTTTTCTCCTACGTCCTTCATCTTCTTCAAAACACGGCCAACCATGATATGTCACCAGATTCTCTACCTGTCTAACATGGTCACAGATTTCCAATTCTGCAGCCACCCTTCACCAACCCAATGCCCACAAGCCAGTGTTGAAACCTCTATAATGCTTTGAAAGCATTATACTTTTCATCCATTGCTCATTCTACAGCTTCTCCCTCAGCCCGTTCAACAGTCAATGCCCTAAACACTATTCTGACTTCAGTCTTGCGTGTACTCTCCTTGCCTATCCTCCACTTTACCCAGGTGGAAGAGCTTTCCGAAATCTGTGGCTCTACATCCATTCCCAAACCACACTTGCTCTATTTCACCTCATTTTTAGTTTAGTTTAGAGATACAGTGTGGAAACAGGCCCTTCGACCCACCCACCAGCGATTCCCACACACTAACACTATCCTGCACACACTATGGACAATTTACACTTGTACCAAGCCAATTAACCTACAAATCTGTACGTCTTTGCAGCGTGGGAGGAAACCGAAGATCTCGGATAAAACCACGCGGTCACGGGGAGAACGTACAAACTCCATACAGATAGCACCGCTGATCAGGATCGAACCCGGGTTTCGGGCACTGCAACAAAACTCCCCAAAAAACAGTGCTTTCAAATTTTTCCTATTTCCTATTCTATTGTTTGATTATTATTCTTGCATGCTCGTTTTATAGTTTCTCAGCCCTAAGTTCACTCTTGCTATTTAATTTATTGCTCAAAGTTCAGCGCTGAATTAGATTGCTTAGGTTGGGTGTAAGCCAATGGCACACACACACACACATTTAGAGTAGAATTTGTGCTGCCTGTCATGTTTGTTATTACCTGTTATTATAATACCTAAGATCGACACAAAACACTGGACTACCTCAGCGGGACAGGCAGCATCTCTGGAGAAAAGGAATTGGTGACGTTTTGGGTCGAGACCCTTCTTCAGACTGATCATAACACCCATCTTGCTTAACACTTTAATGTTTGGTCATTTGTGACTTGAGGTCGATTCTTCACTCCCCAAAGTGAGTGGGTTTGTGTCGTTGTAAGAGATTAAAAGGCAGATCGACCTGGAACACGCCTAATTCCAGTTGAAATAGTAGCAGCATGACAACAGATGATATTTCCACTTGTATGAAATAGGTTGGACTTTGAAACACGATAATGGGGTAGCTAGTCCAACTTTAGAAATTATTGTCCTTTTTGCCTCTGTCACCTGGCTTTCCAGTGTTACAGGAAACTTGGCATAAGAAAGACTTCAAAATGGATCTGAATCCAAGCTGTGATACATTACGATATGATATGATATTGCCTTCACAATACTATTTCATGGACGGGGAGGGGAGATGACTAGAGCTTCCTCAAGGGTCCACACATAAAATATCTCCTGCCTTTCCAACCCACTACTATCAGTCTGTTCCCTTCCTCACTACATCTCTGACACCACAGCTCCCAGCAACCAACTTGTGGACACACTGGACCAGCATCTCCCTGACCACCGTCTGAATGATTCACCTCAACTCAATCTTACTTTACAATCTTACATCTGGTCTTGTAGACCATGGGCTTGTGAAGCAGGCAACCTCTTTGAAAGGCCTTCAGTGTGACAAATAGCCCGCCTGTATGAAGCGTTCCCTATTAATAGAGACATGAATCAAATTTAAGGACGACATGGGCGCGCAGTGGTAAAGCTGCTCCCTTTCAGGGCTAGAGACAACAGACATTTATTGTCACATGCACCAACCGGTACAGTGAAATTTGTGGTCACCATACAACCATACGAAAAAACCACAGGACACGATAGTTTTGTATCTTGGGTTCAATCCTGACTACAGGTGCTGTCTGTATGGAGTTTGTACGTTCTCCCTGTGACCGCATGGGTTTTCTCCGGGTGCTCCGGTTTCTTCCCACATTCCAAAGACATACAGGCATGTAGGGTTAATTGGCCTTGGTAAAAATTGTTAATTGTGAATTGTCCCTAGTGTGTAGGTTACACTAGTGTATGGGGATCGTTGGTCAGCACAGACTCTGAGGGCCAAAGGACCTGTTTCCATGCTGTATCTCTAAAGACTAAACTAAATGCTATAAGATATTCAGGAAACACTTTTTCTCAATGTTCTGGTCTCGCAGCGGCTGCTCCCTTCCATTGAACAAAACAGACCCAGCCTAATATCCAGGCCTGAATAAATGAAAACGTTTCATAAATTAAAAGATTTGTAGCTGTTTTTCTTTAACCATCCACTTCATAAGATCATAAGATCATAAGCTATAGGAGTAGAATTAGGCCATTCGGCCCACCAAGTCTACTCCGCCATTCAATCATGGTTGATCTATCTCTCCCTCCTAACTCCATTCTCCTGACTTCTCCCCATAACATCTGACACCCGTAATAATCAAGAATGTATCTATCTCTTTCGTGTTCTTATTCTAGGTCTGCACAAAACTTGAGAGTCTTCAATTTACAACAGAAGTCTTTAGTGCTTTACTCAATGCTGGCAGCAAGACAACTCAAAAATGGCTGCACACACACACCCTGTCTACAGACAGGAGAGAACTATATACAAGACATCTCGTTGTTCAAGAAGGAACTGCAGATGCGGGAAAATCGAAGGTACACAAAAATGCTGGAGAAACTCAGCGGGTGCAGCAGCATCTATGGAGCGAAGGAAATAGGTAACGTTTCGGGCTGTCTGAAGAAGGGTTTCGGCCCGAAACGTCACCTATTTCCTTCACTCCATAGATGCTGCTGCACCCGCTGAGTTTCTCCAGCATTTTTGTGTACCTACAAGACATCTCCCTTTGTCCTGTGCAGCGCCACCTGCTGCACGGGAGGAGCAACAGGATCTCCCACCCCACACAGTCCACCAATCATCACATTCCCCCTTTCCAGTTTGAACGTCTCCATTTAGCTGGACCTTGCTTCACTCTTTTTTTCCAGCCTTTTTTGCGTTTCACAACTCTTGCTAAAGGCTCAGAATCAACAGTGTTCTCTTTTGCAGAGTTATCAGTATTTGCTTTATCTGTATGCTGTTCTTTCTCCACTTGACTGTAGTTTTTCTCGGCGGTCGTCAGCATTTTGGATGCGAACGCGATTGGTTCTTCCTTGCCGTTCGGCGCCGTTTGTGAGATTACAGCTCCAAGACCATACGGCGATGCATAGGCGGCCAGCGAGGTCGGCTTCGATGGGTCATAGTGGACCAAACGCATCTTCTGGGGGAGCATCACCTTTAACCTGGTGAATGCATGGTCACACTCTTTGGACCAGTGCCATTCAACGTCCTGTTTTTGTAGGTTATTCTCGCACTTGCTGACCATGTTGCAATCCGTGGCTGATGAAAATGCCATGGTTGATCCATCGTAGATCAAGGCGTTCATGTCAAGCTTGAAAGCATGGATCCAGTCGATGGCGCACAGGGATGTACCATCTTTACCAACGACGATCAGCGGCAACATCTGTGTCATACCATTACAGGAAACGGCGACAGTGCCTTTCATGGGAATCGGCTGTCGTCCGTATCCGAAAAGTCGGATGTTGGCCAGTTTCAGTTTTGACGATCCGATCCTCTCCCAGATGTCCTGACCCACTAGCGACACAGCCGCACCAGTGTCCACATGGAACTGCAGATCGACGTTCGAGACCCGCAGCGAAATCCTCAGCTTGTCAGTGATTGTAGACACACCGAGCACTTCAATAGGAATGATCTCCGCAATTTGGTCAACTGTGTTTTGCGCTTTCTTGCCCTTTCTCAGCTTTCCTATGGATTGACACACTGCCTGGAGATTACCTTTTCGGTAACATGCAAAACAAATTAACTAGATATACGGGCACTCACTGTGATGATGAGCAGTCGAGCCGCACCGGTAGCAGGGTTTCGATCCTCCTCCCACAGGGGAATGGCTCTTCTGAAACTGTCCCACCTTCTCCGGATTTGCTCTGCGTCGATAATCTGGTTTCTGTCATTGTGGACGAGTCTGACGAACTGTATGCACCTCCTGAGGGAGCTTCGATGCTGTTTAGCCGGCCATTTTGTGCAGTTCTTTACTCAGCAGCTCGGCCATCTTAGCACACTGCAGCACATTCTTCAATGAGGCGTCCGATTCCTTGAGAATCGCCTGCTGGATGAATGCATGCCTGCAGCCCATGACCAGTGTATCCCGCAACGCATTGTCTTGGGACTTTTTGCAGCATTGGGTTTTAAAATCACATGCCTTTGCCTTGGTGCGAAGTTCGACAAGAAATTCGGTAATCGATTGCCCTTCCTGTTGCACTGTCCTGTAGAAATCAATGCGAGGAAATTTCGACTTTCTTCGAAATGCAGCTGCAAAGCCGTTGTGATTTCAGCATATGAGGCTTCAGTTACTTCTTTAGTAAGTAAATTTTGAAGCAGTGCAAAAGTTTCTTGAGACATTGATGAACACAAGAGAGCCTTCTTCCACTAGTCAGTCATAATTGCCATACTTTCTAATAAAACTCAGCGCACATTAAATGCGAGGACCACCTTTCTCGCTTGGGATTGAAACGATCGAATTGCTGAGACATGTTAATTTGAGTACACTACAGAACTTTTTTAATCGACAAATAGGCTCTTATCTGGGTCTTTGGACGCAATCCAAAGTATCCCACTCCTGATACCACTTTCGTGTTCTTATTGTAGGGCTGCACAAAACTTGAGAGTCTTCGATTTACAACAGAAGTCATTAATGCTTTACTCAATGCTGGCAGCAAGACAACTCAAAAATGGCTGCACACACACCCTGTCTACAGACAGGGGAGAACTATATACAAAACATGTCCCTTTGACCTGTGCAGCGCCACCTGCTGCACGGGAGGAGCAACGGGTCCTCCCACCCCACACAGTCCACCAAACATCACACTCTCCTTTAAATATATCCACTGACTTGGCCTCCACAGCCTTCTGTGGCAAAGAATTCCACAGATTCACCACCCTCTGACTAAAGAAATTCCTCCTCATCTCCTTCCTAAAAGAACGTCCTTTCATTCTGAGGCTATGACCTCTAGTCCTAAACTCTCCCAATAGTGGAAACATCCTCTCCACATCCACTCTATCCAAGCTTTTCACTATTCGATAGGTTTCAATGAGATCCCTCCTCATTCTTCTAAACTCCAGCAAGTATAGGCTCAGTGCCGTCAAACACTGATCAGATGTTAACCTACTCATTCCTGGGATCATTCTTGTAAGCCTCCTCTGGACCTTCTCCAGACCCAGCACATCCTTCCTCAGATATGGTGCCCAAAATTGCTCACAATATCTCCTTATCATTTATCTCCTGGGGTCAAGGAAAGAGCGTTCACGTCACGGCCCTGCTTCCACCACCACGCACAAGGAGCACAAGAAGCGCAAGACACCATTGTGCAGATGCCGAGAAGTGTGTTCAGCTCTGGCTGAACAACTTCTAATCTTGTATGTGGACTCGATAAGAAGAGGAAGACTTATCTCCTGTTTCTGATGTTAGTTCAGCTTGTTACAGTAGAAATGAAAGATTGTTCCCAGACTTCACTAATTTGAGTTTTCACATTTCTACTTTTTTTGCATTCCAGTAGAAACTTTAATTGACTATTTCAGCTATCATTTGGAATTGCTTAGCTATTCATTCCCTTTGCCAAAAAAAATGTTGCCAAAAGTGACAACGTAATTCATTTTGTTAATGATTATGTGAAACTCCAGATCCATTCTCATCATTCATTGCAGAATTTTCAAGACAAATCCAAGTCATTTTCACTGGAGAAATGGCTTTCAGTTATTTGGCTTTCAACTATCAACAGAACTCTTCAATTGCAGTTCCTTCTCACACGCCACTTTTATTTTCAATGAATGCTTTCACAGTTTTAAAAGATGGATAATTCCAGGTCTTTGGACGTCACATCAATGTGATTTTCCCCATTTTCTTGTAATTTACTCTTTGATTTGCAGTTTTTTTTTTTTTTAAGGCATTACCATTTGATTTACCTTTCCAATATTCAATGCAATCATTGTTACTTGGACAAATGTCCAGCCCTCCATTTAGGTCGTTGAACAGTATTGCACTCCTTGGCATATTCAGCTTCGTAACATAAATGTGACATTAGTACTGACCAAAGATGTCCTATTTCTCATACCACTGGGATGTTCCACTGGTCACACCTGCCCAACGAAAACTATTACCACTTATATATACTCTCAGTTTTGTATTTTCTGCCAAATTACTTAACTTCTTTTTGCAATACCATAAATTTTCGTTTTGGTCCAATGTCTCTTCCGAGGGGCTTTATTAACTGCTTACTAAAAGTCAGGATATAAAGACACCATCTCTATCGGCAGCCCTGTTAAATTTTCCAAATATCTAGCAGATTTGTTAGGCATGACCTGCCTTTCACAAACCCACAATGGTTTGGATTTATTACCTTTATTGCTTTTGCTCTTGCTGGTTGTACTTCAATTGCTTCCTTTATAATAGACTCCAATAATTTTCCCACTGTAGATGTCAAGCTAACAGGCCCTTAATTCCCAGGATCATGCTTCTGACCTTTTTTAAAAATTGGAATCACATTAGTTACTTTCCAGTCTTTAGGTTTGGCCCATATATTCATTGTGCTTTCCACAATTTCTGCCAAAGCAATCTTAGTTCAATCTTAATTCATTTTATTATTTCAGCCACAAGCACTTTATGAATATTTATACTTTGCAGTTTTTTTAATGATCATTTAATTTTAGACTGTTATTAACTCAGACAGGTTTTTCTCACATTAGTTAGTTACTTCAGAACGATGTTTATACTCTGAAATGAACACTGAAGTATAGATAGGTTTCAGGTTATTAAACTCTTGAGTTGAGTTTAGTTAATTCTCACGTTTACTGAGGTATAATGAGAAGCTTTCATTGCATGCTAACCAGTCAGTGGAAAGTCAATACAAGATTACAATCGAGCCATCCACAGTGTACAAATACATGATAAAGGGAATAACATGAATAATGTTTAATGCAAGATAAAGTGCAGTAAAGTCCGATCAAAGGTAGTCTAAGGGTCGTGAATGAGGTAGATAGTAGCTCAGGCCTATACTCTAGTTTTTGGTAGGATCATTTCCCTGATAAAGGGGCTGTCCCACTGTTTCGAGGTGATTCAAGAGTTCTCCCAAGTTTTCCCCTGATTCGAACTCGGAGAATGTCCGTAGCTTGTCCGTAGGGGTTGGTGGATGTCTCGTAGTGGCTCGTACGAGTAAAAAGTAACCATTTTTTTCATCATGAGTATTTTTTTACTCGTGGACATTTTTCACATTGTTGAAAAAAACTTCACGATTTTACCGGATTTCCCGAGTACCTATCGTTACTCGTACGAGCCGCTACGAGACATCCACAAACTCCTACGGACCCGCTACAGACATTCTCTGAGTTCTAATCAGGGGAAAACTCGGAAGAGCTCTCGAATTACCTTATACAGTGGGACAGGCCCTTAACAGCTGGGGGGAAAAACTGTCCATGAATCTGGACGTGTGTGTTTTCACACTTCTGTACCTCTTGCCTGGTGGGAGGGGGGAGAAGAGGGAGTGGCTGGAGTGAGACTCTTGCATTTACTATACAAAGTTCACTATACTTATTGGCTACATCATTTTATTTTCTCCCACAATTGAAGAACACATGTTTCATTAATAAGTTGGTGTCATTGTGAATAGAAAATTGCCTCCTATTTCCTTCCTTCTGAATTATTTTTCCAATTGTTTTCCTATCCAAAATTCTTGATTATATAAACATATTTCATGCAGTCAATTTTATGGGAGGGGGAGGGGTTTCCAACCATCGTGTTACTGTTTGATTTCAACTTACCGGGCGAGACAGAGGTTTCCATACATCTTTTCCAAACTGCACCTTATCCACTTGGAATAGTCGTTCCAACGCTATTACATAAAGTGCTCAGTGGGTCATGCAAAATCTCTGGAGAGTGTGGATAGGTAACGTTTCAAGCCGGGACCCTTCTTCCTGATTGAAAATGTCACCCAACCATTTTCTCCGGAAATGCTGCCAAACCTACTGAACCAAACCAAACCTCCAGTACTTTGTGTCTTCATTTTGTAAACCAACATCAGCAATTCCCTGTATCCTCATCTAATACATTCAATGTTCTGGACGTGGCCACCTCTTCATCAGTGGGACCAAGTGAAGACTAGGCACCAGCCTTGATGAATGTATGTGCTCTCCACCACAGCCAGCTGGAGCTCTTGGTTGCAAGCCACTTCATTTCCCCTTCCTATACCGACCGACTAGTCTTTCCTTGGCTTCCTCCATTGCCAGAGTGAGGCCATATAAAACAGAGTGAGAACATATTCCACTAGGGTAGCTACAAACCAACGGCATGAGCAGCAAATTCTCCAATGTCAGGAAATACCCCTCTCTCTGAAGATAGACACAAAAAGCTGAAGAACTCAGCAGGACAGGCAGCATCTCTAGAGAGAAGGAATTTGTGATGTTTCAGGTCAAGTAGTGACCCGAAACATCACTCATTCCTTCTCTGCAGAGATGCTGCCTGTCCTGCTGAGTAACTACAGCTTTTTGTGTCGATCTTCGGTTTAAACCAGTATCTGCAGTTCCTTCTTACACAATCCCCCTCTTTCCTTCTGATCTGCAGAGGTACTTTCATTTCACTCAGCCCCTCTCACCCCCCAGCCCCGTCGCCCAATTCATTTCTCCTTCTCCACCTCGTCTTTCTGCTCATCACTCAGCTTCTTCCCACCTGGGTCACCAATCTCCACACCTCACCCCTGTTCCCATCTACCTACCATCCCTCCCTCGAATTCTACATTTCACTCCACACCTTCTTTTCTTCTCAGATTCCTCACGTTTACCAGTTCACAAGTTATAGGAGTAGCATTAGGCCATTTGGCCCATCGACTCCACTCTGTCATTCAATCATGGATAATCTCTGCCTCCTAATCCCATTTTCCTGCTTCTCCCCATATCTGTTCAAATCAAGCGTTCAACCATTTTCTTGCCTTCCCCCCACCCATTCAAATCAAGAATCTGTCTATCTCTACCTTAAAGATATCCACTGACTTGGCCTTCACAGCCCTCTGCGGCTATGTGTTCCACAGATTAACTACCCTCTGACTAAAGAGGTTCCTCCTCACCTCCTTTCTAAAGGAACGCCCACTAATTCTGATGCGATGACCTCTGGTCCTGGATTCTCCCTCCAGTGGAAACATGCTTTCCACATCCCCTCTTTCTATGCCTTTCATTATTCTGTAAGTTTCAATGAGGTCCCTCCTTAACCTTCTAAACTCCAGCGAGTAGAGGCCCAGTACTGTCAAATGCTCATCATATGCTAACCCACTAATTCTTGGAATCATTCTTGTAAACCTCCTCTGGACCCTCTCCAGAGCCAGCACACCCTTCCTCAGATATGGGGCCAATATTTGCTCACAGTACTCCGAATGTGGCCTGACCAGCGCCTTATAGAGCCTCACCATTACATCTCTGTTTTTGTATTCCAGTCCTCTTGATATAAAGGTAAATGCTAGCATTGAATTTGCCTTTCTTACTACCGATTCGACTTGCAAATTAACTTTTTGAGAGTCCTGCACCAGCACTCCGTAATCCCTCTGCACCTCTGATTTCTGGATGCTCTCTCCATTTACTCCTTCATCTGCAACCCTCTGTGGTCTCCACTTATCACCTCGAGCTTTTATGAATATCTCCACTCTTCTCTCCCCCACATGAGCCATCTGCAAATCAACCCCTGGATTCTCCAGTTATTGTCAGGTCTAACACCCACCCCTTTCCCCTCACCCCCATCTACCAGCTATTTCCCCTCTACTCCAGTTTTCAAGAAAGGTGTTGACCCGAAGAGTTGCCTGTCCAATTTCATTTCATCCACAGAGACAGTGTGATTCACTGAGTTCCTCCAGGAGTTTCTTATGCTCAATATTCATGTGTCTGCAGTCTGTTGTCCTCTCCATACAATTCTATGTTCCACAAAATCTTTGAAAAGAATCATACAAGAGAATGTTGAAAATTCATCAAATAACGTCATATTTATTTCTCGAGACAGCCTCAACTTTATTCATTTGATAAGAAAATTCATTTTTCATTTAAAGTTGAAATTTGGTAAAACTACATGATCTAGGGGCGGCACAGTGGTGCAGCAGTAGAGTTGCTGCCGTACTGCACCAGAGACCCAAGTTCAAACCTGACTATGGATGGAACTCTGTTCGGATTTTGTACGTTCTCTATGTGACCGCGTGGGTTTTCTCAGGGTGCTCTGGTTTCCTCCTGCATTCCAAAAACGTACACGATTAATTGGCTTCAGTAAAGATTGTAAATTGTCCCTGGTGTGTAAGATAGTGCTAGTGTAAGAGGTCACTGGTCGGAGTTCACTCCGTGGGTCGAAGGGCCTTTTTCTGTGTTGTACCTCTAAACAGAACTAAATTAACACAAGCGTTAATGTATAATATTGGCCGTTAATTTGCATAGTAGAACACCAGGTATATAATCTCGATTGACACTATTATTTCCCATACAGATAGAAAGAATACAACAAAACTGAACTTAGTAACCCACCCAACCTGTAGAACAAGATAAATCGAGCAGGAAGAACGGTTAAAATATTTACAAAAGATCTTGATCCCCTTTTTAGTTAGAAAACCATCAATAGAGCCAGGAAGGTATCTCTAACTGGTGTAGAATTCCTGGAATGAAGGATCAGATTCTCATTTCCCAATGAATATGGAAGTACAACCAGTTTGAAAAGAAAAATTTGGGATCCCTCAGCGAGGGTCTCTGCAAATGGATGAATCATGGAAATGCAAAATATTCTCAGTCCACATTATGGCATCTACTGTCGGTCAACGTGTCAGGAACATTCTCATAATTGCCCCCGTGCCTCTGGATTGTAGGGGAGGGATGGTGGGGAGAAGCCCAGCATGGTGTCCTGTAACTGATGCACATTCTATGAAGGTTCTGTGGATTGCAACTTTAAGTATCTTTGAATATCACATTGTGAAGAACATGCGCTTCCCATCAATGCTCACACACCATCAATGAAGTAATGGGTGAAATAATCGAGGACTGTACTTAATGAAATCTAAAGCAGCAAAAGGGCAATCATTTTTCAGATAGATGATAGAAAACTGGCAGGGAGGAATACGAGCTCTTTTTTCATTTGGAAAGTAACTATTACTTCTGAAGAAGGGTCTCGACCTGAAATGTCACCCATTCCTTCCCTCCAGAGATACTTGCTGCCCCACTGAGTTACTCCAGCATTTTGTATCTATCTTATTACTTTTAGACTTTTCTTCTACAGGTACTAACAATTTACCAATCCAACTAACTATTGATTTTAAAAAATGACGGAAATTCCATGGTTAATATATAACTGACACCTTTTATTTCAACAACTTACTAAAGCCAAGTTGGGATCTAGGCATCACATTGATATATTCTCAATGTAACCATGCAGGCTTGGTTGGTACATCTGCTGAAATAATAAATGAGTTGAAACCCAGATGTTACACTTAATAAATGACAACTAATGGTCTCAAGGAATTAACTTCATATCTCAAATTATTATTGAACAGACTGGTATTCACGGATATGTTTGGCTTGCTTTGTATCTCGCCTACCCGTGGCTTAGCCTAGGCCATTTATAAACATATGGAAAAAAAACATAATCCATTAATTACTGACCTGATCAGTCTTTCCTTTGTTAGCAACACAATATGATCTATGGTGGCTAGAAATGGTTTAAACTGTTTTTCCACATCCTTAATCTTCCATCAAGAGTTTGGCTTCTTCCCAGGTTACTCTACCCTTGATCTCAAACTGTTTCTCTATTAGCATGGGGCCAATGGTTTAAATCAAAATGTTGAAACTCACGCTGATTCTCCTGACATCTTAAATGCTTTTGACACATTCACTTGGCACTGCTCCCTCTGTGTTCAGTTTAGGCATGCGATAATATGCGATTCCTTTGTTAAACTAGTCTGATCCTCTTGATAAATTTCAAAATGAGTAGAGAAAATGTCATGTTAGATTCCATTGTAACTACACACTGGGAAATGATAGCTTTTGGTTTATCTAATAAAAATCACTTTTATTTTACTGCTAATTTTTGTACTAATTTCTGATTTGGTTGTTCCACATTAGACCTTCATATGTTTCCACAGGGTCAGCTGGTCCTTCCTCTTTCACCTATGAAAGAAGTTATCTCACACTTCTAAACCTCCATTAATTTAAACAGTAATGTTACGTTGATATAATTTAATGGCTGTGTTGCCTTAATTTCCCATTTGCCTATCTGGTCATATTTCAAACTGATTTGTACAGATTTCAATGACCTTTTTCTTACTTTCACTTGCATTATAGCATTAAGGAGTAGCCAATGAATATAATACTCAGTTGCCCAATATTTCTATGGATATCCAGAGATGTTGCCTGTCCCGCTGAGTTACTCCAGCATTTTGTGTCTATCTTTGGTTTAAGCCAGCATCTGCGCTTCCTTCCTGCCCAATATTTCTCCTTTTTTGTGATTGCTGTATCTACTAGGACTTGCATCCTTAAGACTTCTTTGCTTTAAAGACCTCACAACTAATCTCTAGCAGTTTCATTGTTTTCTCAATCTATGTGCAACAGCGCACTCATTTGCATTTATTTGGACCTACCAGTTAACTTTGTAAAAAGACAACTTCCTCACACATCAAATAAAATGAAATAATTTTAATCTAACACTGGAATGATTTCAATTGCTTCTTCTAGAAAACAGTAACCATCCTCAATTACTGTAACTCTATAGAATAAATTTACCCAAGATCAAACTTTGTACAAATGTTGTAATTTATTCAAATGTAACATATACCATAAATCAAAACCAAACGCTCTCACTAAACTATCTGATGCCTTTCTATTCAAGGCTTGAAGATGTGAGAGTACAAATAAACCACTCTCTTTCAACCAGACTGTTGAACCATTTTGACCCATTTAGTTGAAGGACTCTTGATAGAAAGCTATATCTCACTGGTGCCTTTCCTTTCTTCATTTCACAGTCCTTCAAGCCATGTACTGAAAAACAAATTGATGACTATTTAAAATGAGTCAGAATTGACTAGAAGTTTTCATGACTTAATGAAATGAAAATATGTCATTTTGTGCAAACAGCAAATTCTTATTCTGCTCAATAGACAATAGGTGCATGAGTAGGTCATTCGAGCCAGCAACGCCATTCACTGTGATCATGGCTGATCATCCACAATCAGTACCCCGTTCCTGCCGTCTCCCCATATTCCTTGACTCCGCTATCTTTAAGAGCTCTATCTAACTCTCTCTTGAAAGCATCCGGAGAATCGGCCTCCACTGCCTTCTGAGGCAAAGAATTCCACAGATTCACAACTCTCTGGGTGAAAAAGTTTTTCCTCATCTCCATTCTAAATGGCTTACCCCTTATTCTTAAACTGTGGCCCCTGGTTCTGGACTCCCCCAACATCGGGAACATGTTTCCTGCCACTAGCATATCCAATCCCTTAATAATCTTATATGTTTCAATAAGAATCCCTCTCATCCTTATAAATTCAAGTGTATGCATGTCCAGTCGCTCCATTCTCTCAGCACATAACAGTCTCGCCATCCCGGGAATTAACCTCGTAAACCTACGTTGCAATCCCTCAATAGCAAGAAAGTCCTACCTCAAATTTGGAGACCACAACTGCACAAAATACTCCAGATGTGATCTCACTAGGACCCTGTACAACTGCAGACCTCTTTGCTCCTATACTCAACTCCTCTTGTTGTGAAGGCCAACATGCCATTAGCTTTCTTCACTGCCTGCTGTACCTGCATGCTTACTTTCAGTGGCTGATGTACAAGGACACCCAGATCTCGTTGTAATTCCCCTTTTCTGCCCCACTTCCCCATGCATATGCCCACTCACCCAACCTGCCCAAGTCACCCTGCATTCTCTTAGCATCCTCCTCACAGTTCACACTGCCACCCAGCTTTGTGTCATCTGCAAATTTGCTAATGTTACTTTTAATCCCTTCATCTAAATCATTAATGTATATTGTAAATAGCTGCGGTCCCAGCACCAAGCCTTGCGGTACCCCACTAGTCACTGCCTGCCATTCTGAAAGGGACCCGTTAATCTCTACTCTTTGTTTCCTGTCAGCCAACCAATTTTCTATCCATGTCAGTACCCTAATACCATGAGCTCTAATTTTGCCCACTAATCTCCTGTGTGGGACTTTATCAAGTTCACAACCTTACGGTAAGGAAGGCAACAAGAAGCAAATCCATGCTTATATTTGGCAATCTCTCAATGTGTGCATGTTAACAAACATCAGTTCATGAAGTTCAGTTATCTGTTTTTACTCTTTGCCATTGAATGGAGGGGTGGGGGAAGATCTGGGGGGAAGTCCATGCCAGGAATATCCCAGCTCCTTGCTCCTCCCTCACTGCTGCAGATGTCAAAGAGTAGGACCATGGGAAAACTGCCTGGAGATGCAGCAGATTCACACCTTTTCTGCACACATTTCCTCTCATCCATTTCTCTTCTCATCCACTTTCCTTCTTTTCCCCTTCCCTGATCTCTACTCACTCCTGTGCTGCTTTCGTTCCCTTCCCATCATGTTCTTCCCTGCTCTCTGCAGCCTTCCCTTCTATACCTTTTACTTCCGCCTTACTGTGCCCCATTATTTCCCATCTCTCCCCTCTTCTGCCGTGTGCCCAATTCCTTTACATCCACTGATTTTCTTCTGCAGTATAGGTTTACAAGGTTAATTCCCAGGATGGCGGGACTGTCATATGCTGGGAGAATAGAGCGGCTGGACTTGTACACTCTGGAGTTTAGAAGGATGAGAGGGCATCTTAATGAAACATATAAAATTGTTATGGGTTTGGACACGCGAGAGGCAGGAAACATGTTCCAGATGTTGGAGGAGTCCAGAACCAGGGGCCACAGTTTAAGAATAAGGGGCAAGCCATTTAGAACGGAGACGAGAAAACACTTTTTCTCACAGAGAGTTGTGAGTCTGTGGAATTCTCTGCCTCAGAGGGTGGTGGAGGCCGATTCTCTGGATACTTTCAAGAGCGAGCTAGATAGGACTCTTAAAGATAGCGGAGTCAAGGGATATGGGAAGAAGGCAGGAACGGGGTACTGATTGGGGATAATCAGCCATGATCACATTGAATGGCGGTGCTGGCTCGAAGGGCCGAATGGCCTACTCCTGCACCTATTGTCCTATTGGTCGTATTCTCAACTTTCTTTTTTGATTTTTTCCTATATATAAAGACGAAGACTACGCATTACGTTCTGCACCGACCAAGAGTCCTCTCCTACCCCCAATCCAACATCAATCCCATTTTCACCACATTCTCAGTGACTCCGCAAAGAATTTACTGCTCAACTGCACTTTAAAGGCAGTGTACGGTGGCCAATTAATCTACTGACCCACACTTATTTTGAGATGTGGGAGGAAACCAGAGGAAGGAAGTTGACTCGGTTACAGAGAGATTGCACAAATTCCACACAGCCAGCTTGAACCTGAGTCTCTGGTGCAGGGAGGCAGCAGATGTAGTCACTGCACCATTGTACTGCCCCAATTTACATCCACCTTTACCTTCTCTTTTGTCCCATGTAAAAATCCACTTTAAACAATTGTACCATGAAAAGAAACACGTCAGTTTTAGAAGAAAATATATGGTGTTTGAATCATAATTCCTTGCACACCTTAAATTTACCTGTAGAATAATAATCACTGCTTAAAAAGAGCTGGTTACATCCATTTGTTTGACGTGAGCCAGGAATTACAGCAGCCAGTTGGAAAGAATTCAGCGGAAATTCATCCCCTGTATCATTGATTAAGAGGCATAAAGAGGAATAGATATAACAACAGCCAATTACACATACCCAGAATAAATCATTTGTTACTACTAGGATTTTGGAAATGTTTTCTCTTCTAAAAGATTCACATATAATTTTCCCATTAACATCATCTTTTCCACAGCTAGAATTTTGTACTTGCTTCCCATTCCCCTCCACTGATTATTTTCAATTTTGGTTATTCCTCCCCCATTCTTTATTGGTTTCAATTACACTCCAATGCTGAGTGGTAATAATGGTACTCAGCTGCTGAAAGTTCCACCTCAGAGGGATTCTCTATTTAATGTCAACCAGCTAGCACGTAGATGCAAATCACATAAATGAGCAGAAAATTATCTTGAAGCGACCCTGTAATGAAGCAGAGTTAAAAGTTGCCTGACAGTTTGCTGATCTCGAAGAGCTCTTCATTAAAACTGGTTATCGGAATACTTCGGGACCATTTTTGAAGTTTTTTCAGTTTGCTTTAATCTCTGACCTTGGCAAAAAGCAGCATGTCAAACTATACAAGGGTGCACTGCTGATATGAAGCAGATCCTTCCTTTACTGTCATGTTGAATAAAACAAGTAGGAAAAGATGAACAGACCAGAGTTTTCACTCCAAGGAAAGAGGGGGCTAAGAGGTAACCCAGGTCATTAAAATTATAATGGAGTTTTTAGGGTTGACACAGAAAAGATGGAGATGAAATCTAATTATGCATGAAAATATACGGCTATAATGCACAAATATGCAGAAATGTTATTTGTATTTCATAAAGTCATACAGCATGGAAACAGGCTCTTCGGCCCAACTCATCCATACCAACCAAAATGCCACATCTATGATAGCCCCATTTGCTCACATTTGACATATATAAATCCTAACCTTTCCTATCCATGCACCTGTCCAACTGTCTTTTTAATGATGTTATAGCACCTGCCTCAACCACGTCGTCTGCAGCTCATTCCCAGTACCCACCAGTTACCTAGTGAAAAAAATGCCACTCGGGGTCTACTAAATGGGCAGCACGGTGGCACAGCAGTAGAGTTGCAGCCTCACAGCGCCAGAGACCCAGGTTCAATCCTGACTATGAGAGCTGTCTGTACGGAGTTTGTATGTTCTCCCCATGATCTGCATGTTTTTTCTTTGGGATCTACGGTTTCCTCCCACACTCCAAAGACGGACATGTTTTTAAGGTTAATTGGCTTTGTATAAGTGTAAATTGTCCCTAGTATGTGTGCGATACCGTTAGCATGCAGGGACCGATGGCCGGCGCGGACTATGTGTGGCTGAAGGGCCTGTTTTCCACGCTCTAACCTAAACTAAACTATATTAAATCTTGCTCACCTCACCTTAAACCTATATCCTCTGGTTCATGAGCCCCCAGCTTTGGGTAAAAGACATTGTGCATTCATGATTTAGATGAAGGGATTCAAAGGTACATTAGCAAATTTGCAGATGACACAAAGCTGGGTGTCAGTGTGAACTGTGAGCAGGATGCTATGAGAATGCACGGTATCTTGGACAGGTTGGGGGAGTGGGCAGATGCATGGCAGATGCAGTTTAATGTGGATACATGTGAGATTATCCACTTTGGTAGCAAAAACAGGAAGGCCGATTACTATCTAAATGGTGTCAAGTAGGGAAAAGGGGAAGTACAACGGGATCTGGGGTCCTTGTTCATCAGTCAATGAAAGTAAGCATGTAAGTACAGCAGGCAGTGAAGAAAGCGAATGGCATGTTGGCCTTTATAGCAAGAGGAGTTGAATATAGGAGCAAAGAGGTCCTTCTGCAGTTGTATAGGGCCCTAGTGAGACCACACCTGGAGTATTGTGTGTAGTTTTGGTCCCTTAATTTGAGGAAGGACATGCTTGCCATTGAGGGAGCGCAGCGTAGGTTTACAAGGATAATGCCCGGGATGGCGGGACTGTCATATACTGAGAGAATAGAGCGGCTGGGCTTGTACACTCTGGAGTTTAGAGGGATGAGAGGATATCTTATTCAAACATATAAGATTATTAAGGGTTTGGACACGCTAGAGGCAGGAAACATGTTCCCGATGTTGGGAGAGTCCAGAACCACGGGCCACAGTTTAAGAATAAGGGGTAAGCCATTTAGAACGGAGACGAGGAAACACTTTTTCTCACAGAGAGTTGTGTATGGAATTCTCTGCCTCAGAGGGCGGTGGAGGCCAGTTCTCTGGATACTTCCAAGAGAGAGCTAGATAGGGCTCTTAAAGATAGCTGTCAGGGGATATGGGGAGAAGGCAGGAACGGGGTACTGATTGGGGATGATCAGCCATGATCATATTGAATTGCAGTGCTGGCTCGAAGAGCCGAATGCACCTATTGTCTATAGTCTATTGTCATGATTTCATACACCTTTATTTCCACGTGATTTTGGTGCACTCATTTCATGCTAGGATTTATCATGCATCATCATTAGCACACCAACCATGCATTCTTCAGGAGTGTCACGCACTAGCTAACATCAATCTGTGCTAATAAACATGGCATTGCATTCCTTGAGATCAGAGTTCTATTCAGACTACGAGTGCTGTCTGTACAGCGTTTGCACATTCTCCCTGTGTCCTGCGTAGGTTTTCTCCGAGATATTCGGTTTCCTCCCACGATCCAAAGACATACAGGATTGTAGGTTAATTGGCTTGGTGTAAATGTTAAAAAATGTCCCCAGTATTGTAAGTAGGATAGTGTTAATGTGCGGGGATCGCTGGTGGGCGCGGACTCAGTGGGCCAAAGGGCCTCTTATGAGACATCTGATGTCCTGTCTCAGACATGAGCCCCATGGCTTGAAGGAGCATGCAAATGGGAACTTGTCGCACCTTATAAATAAACATTACACAAATAATGTGTAGGAAGAAACTGCAGATGCTGGTTTACGCTGAAGATAGATACAAAATGCTGGAGTAACTCAGCGGACAGGCAGCATCTCTGGAGAGAAGGAATGGGTGACATTTCAGGTCAAGACACTTCATGGGACTCTGATGAAGGGTCTCAACCCGAAACATCACCCATTCCTTCTCTGCAGAAATAGAATCTCTCCAGAGATGCTGCCTGTCCCACTGAGTTACTCCAGCATTTTGTGTCTTCATTACACAAATAATGTTTAGGTCTTGAAGGTTTTTGTTTAATTCATCTTGAACATCGGATCCAGTAATTGAAACACAATGTTGGAAGAATATCCAACATACGAGGCTGAAATGCTTAGAAGATTCTATCTATATAATGTAGGGTGGGAGGTGACTTCAATAATTCGAACATTCAACAATTCAATGGTACGTTATTGTCACATGTACCTAGGTACGGTAAGATTCTTTGTTTTGCATACAACCCGGTAAAATCGTACAGGAGACCTTACCTAGGCAGTGCACAAAGAGTCGCCATGTTTCTGGCGCTGACAAAGTTACAAAAAGTAAATCGAAGTCTTATCTCCTGCACACCCGCCTCCACACTGCCGCCCATTCTCGCTGGCCCCCTGCTAGGTCCCCCCTTCGATATCAGCAGCCCCCCACTATTAACGATTTAAACTATAGTTAATACATTGAGAAATGTGCCAGATACATAAACAGGCCCGAAACCTCACAGACAAAGAGCAAATTATTTCAGTAAATACACAAATGACTACCAGAAGTTTTGCATTTAGCAAGCCGTTTTTCACATTGATTGCGATATCTGCCAATGTGGTTGTTATTTTGTCTCCAAATGCTCCCGTTTTATAGATAACAATCTGTGTAAACTCCCTGTGTAGGAAGGAACTGCAGATGCCGGTTTACGCCAAAGATAGACACAAAATGCTGGTGTAACTCAGTGGGACAGGCAGAATTACTGGAAAGAAGGAATGGGTGACTGTTTCGGGGTGAGATCCTTCCTCTGACCCATGTACAGAATTGTACAGAATAGCTTCACTCACACCTTTGTACAAATGGTAACGATGCTCCTCTCTGTATGGGTCTTGCAAGGCACTGACAGACCAAGAGGAATAGATCGATGTTTATGGTTGAAACTCATAAACTGGCAGAATCTCTCTGGCTGTACATTGACAGCTGGATTATAACATTGTTGAAGGCCACAATGAAACTTCTGAACAGTCAGTTCATTTTAAAAGAAATAACACAGCGAACAACCACACTAAATCCCCACTAATCGGAGAGCGCTGGGTTTCCTTGAGCCCTCTGCTGCCTCACATATATTGAAAAACATCACATTTCAAAATCCTGGCTTGAAAATAATTAATTTGTCTTTTTCCCCCCTTTTTTAAAAAAAAAGTAATTATTTTGAAAAAATGTTTGAAACTATTTCTAATGTAAGAATTGTCGCAGTGCAAAGCCAACGATAAATAAAAAAGCTTAAAAGTATCCATGCCTTCCTATTACCCAATAACACAGAAGGTGGATTTAGTTGGATGAAGGTAATTGAGAGAGCAGACAGCTCTTCCTCCTCCTCTTAGCCTTCAGGGGAAGATCCCATTCTAAATTGGCACTTGAACTCACTGGGTTCAACGAGGCAAGTTAGCCCAGTTGTCAATAGTGCTCATCCTGCTGATTAATCATGATTCACCGCTGATGGGAACCAGGAGGTCATGAAACTGTCTGCAGTCTGTGCTGTCCACTTGTTCTCACTCAAGTACTTGGAGATAGAAAGCAGCTGTGCAGGAATCTGCTGAGTGAAGTCATGAAAAAACAAAAAATCCCCAGTGATTTCCTTAAGGCAATCAAGGACAGAGTCAGGTACAGGTTATTTTTCATTTTCGTAAGATATTTCTTGACGCAAATTTAAGGATTCCATTTTGAATCTCGAATGAAAGGGATTAAATGAATAACGTTCTCCCTCATTCACTGTCCCACTTGCAGCATCACCACCTTATTAATTTCCCCTTACAGAGGATACTGGTTTAGGCTGCCTACACTGGTCCCTCTAGTAGTGGCCAAGGAGGGGTGATATTCCTAGACTTGTGATCAGAGCCCAGGGCTATTGAAACTGAGACTTAAGTTTGTATTCTATTGTGGTAATGGGAATATCTAAATAAATGCTAAGTAAAGTGTTATTTTCGGCTATGTCACATTGTTTCTCACATCATGCTTTGTTAATCAGAATATAGTTGAACATCATGACTTTTTATACTTTCCAATTCATGCCATGAGCTATCTGCACAATGCATAATCTTTGTACAGAATATATTACATCAGAGGAACATGTCCGAAACACTTTAATGGTGTCATCAAGAGTTCTCTTTTAGATTCAATGGTGTATTGTCATGTATGCACAGCAAAGTGAAACTATTTTGCACAGCTATAGATTCAGTCACCACAGTTTCAGCACATTTGAAATTTAAAAAAAACACATAACAATATCATTTTTTCTTTCCTAAAAAAAGCCAAATCTTTTAAACTTTATCTTTAACATAGATGAATGATTTTAACATATTTTAACTCTTATAATCTATGCACAAAAATGCTATTTTAAATTTCATTCAGGTAGTTAAATATTACATTGTCGTTTTGTTGATTTGGTTGTCAACATTTCTATCTGTACTTGTTTTGGTGGTTTAGTGTCAATTGTTGAAGAAATGACACTCACTCTGCATTGTTGCTGATGCTGCTGAGGTGATGTTGGTGTCACTACTGCTCAGTACTCTATCTTCACACCTAGCTCTCTTATCTCATATCCCTCCAGCAACAATAACCAAGAGATAGTGCATCCATTAGCACCATTTCTTTTCCTGACTTGCACTTCTGGGTAATCAACTGGGTAAGAGCAAACATCGCAAATTTACCAGTTCTTCATGCGAGTTTCTCATAGTTTTGCTCCAAATTCAGTAAGCAGGTTTAGAAACAAATTTTTCTTCATAGATGTAGGTGTGGAATTGTGCATATCCATTCTCGACTGCTAATAGTCTTTGTTTGTGAGAGAAACACAAAGTGCTGCAGTAACTCAGTGAGTCGGGCAGCATTTGTGAAGGACATGGATGTGTGACGTTTAAGGTTGGGACCCTTCATAAGAATTGACAGAGGTTGCCTGACCTGTTGAGTCACTCCAGCACCTGGTGTTTTACTCAAGATTCCAGCATCTGCAGTTCCTTGAGTCTCCTGTCTTGATTCTTTGTTAGCATTCCTTGCTTCTGCTGTAGCAAATGCTGAGATGTAAATGCTATGGGTCTCTCTGTGCTCACCATTTCCTTGGCTACATGGAATTGTAATCATTGGCATTTCAGCATCCTCACAGTGGTTTCCTCAGCTTTACCGTGCCGTACCTGTACCAGTGGATCATTCAGGTGCTGATCAAACAGAAATATTTGGTTATGTCTCTGAAACACAAGAAAATATAAGCAAAATGTGGAAAATGTGTTTCATGAACTTGCACTGAAAAGATTAAATGCTACAATAGAGTCTACGTTTACAATAATGCTATGCATGTGCATATATGCACACCAGTTTTTAAAGTTAATGTTTTATTGGTAATTTATGAATAGTACTGTCTTAAAAGCATATCATATTAGAAGTTATGCTAAATCAAAGTGTTTTATGAAAAAAAAATCCAGTTTTGGAAGTTTGAGTACTGCAGGATATAGGCTTAGAAAGGTTGTAGTTATGGGAATTTTCTAATGATTCCCTTTGTCCTTTGCACATTATGCCATTTATCTCTGGATTTCCTCATTATCACGGCAGTGCTGCTTAATCAGCACAATTTAGATATTTGGCAGTAAAATATGCACATAATTTTTTTTTTTTAATATCCTTAAAACATCAAGATTTTACACGATCAAATTGCTGAGCTGACTATCCCCAAACCGTTTCAAGAATCAGTCCTAGTCCGGTAATGTAACCAAACTATAACAAATTATTCAGATACTAGCCAAAGATAACTCTCTCACAGTAACTACCTCAATACAACTACTAAATGAAAGAGAAGGTCCTGTGCCCTTTTAAATTATGTGCAGCTTGGTGCCCATTGTCCCATGAAGGGTGAAATAATTACACACTTGTGATTCATTAACTGATCAATTAATTAGAAAATAATAATTGTTCCCCCCTTTACTTACCCAGTAGATAACATTATTTGCATCCTTCAAAATGAATGTTAATGAAATCTGGGAAATAAGATGGCAACAAGTTGATTATAAAATTACTTTTCAGTCAATTATTAAGCATTTAGACATAGCAAACTAAGCACTGCAGTCTAATTCTCCTAATATATTTTGGCAAACCTGTTATCAAGCAGTCACTTTTCAGACTGATTAGAAGTGGCTACATAATTACAATGCACAGAATCATCATTAAGATCATAAAAAGTAACTTATACAAACAGATGGTAGCTTAATTAGAATGACTGTTGCTTCATTGCATAATTTATCTTAAATATCATATTCTGAAGGAGGTAACATACAGGCATGGTAATCATTTGACCTTTGCGCATTCAGTCACAGTAAATGCTTAAAAACGTAGGTAGATTTCTTAATTTTAAAGTAAAACCTGATACAGAAATCTTTTGCATTATGATCAAAATAAAAACACTATGCTGCTTCAATAATATGCCTATAATGAGCAAGTAGAAAATTCGGAGCCATTTCTTCAGTAAGAAATAGGCTAAAATTGAACAAGCTTTGAATTATGTCTAAACCCACTACTGACAAAAAGCAACCATGATTTTGATTACTTGAGAGTTGCTAGCCAACATTTGTCGTGTTGCTGAAGCTAAAATGCACTCATCATTATATTTAAGGAACTTGAAACACATTTGAGAGTGATGAGGCATGGAGGGATTTGTAAAATTTAAAACCAAGGTATTTCTGGGCCAGAAGCCGATGAAAGACAGCAGCCTGCAATTGGCCGTGAAGAGTGTTGTACAGCAAAATCACAACCTGTCCAGAAACCATCTGAAAGATACTGTGTGAGGCTGAATAACAATGGCTTTTGTTTGACCTTGAGCTGAATTTTCAAACATATCCACCCCCAAAATCATCTATTTCCATCTCTGTAACATCGCCTGCACCCCTGCCCAGTCCATCTGCTGTTGAAACCCTTGCTTGTTTTTTTGTCATCTGGCCTCCCATTTTCTACCCTCTAAAAATTTGAGTTCAACCAAACTCTGCTGCTAGTATCCTAAAGGGTCTGTCCTACTTGGGCGTCATTTGCACGTCATTTACGCGACATCATTTACGCGTCACGACGCACACGTTGTGACGTGCACGTGATGTGCGCATGGCACGTGGTGAGGCATGGTGAGGTAGGCAGTGACGCGTGGTCGTGCGCGGCACCCCAGGATTTTGGGATTCACAAAATCTTCGCGCGCCACCTGCGCGACATGCAAATGATGCCCAATGGGGCAGGCCCTTAATTCTCACCAAGTCCCATTCACCTGTGCTCTGTGATCCGTCCTGGTTTAAATTATTAAATCCCCCCATGACCTCACCCTATCCCATTGTTACCACCACCTCTGGCCCTGCAGCCCTGAAGGATACATTAACAGAAATCTTCTTCTTGCGTATGGCATGCACAGCCTAAAGTTGTAGGTCAACTTGGTCTATTTAATCTAATTGTTTGTGCACATCAGGTTGATTGCATGAGTCAAATCAGGGTGGACCACGTGAAGGTTGCACTCTCCCACCCCATTAACAGAAATGAGAAGGCGAAGGAGAAGGTTAGTTTGAGGCTCTGTGCCTTTATATTTTCACTGATGTTGCATCTCCATGTTTCGCCATGTTGCACCTTCACATAGCCCTATATTGCTTCCATTTTACCAAATTCTGAAATAGGGCACTTCGGGTCTTGGTGATTGAAGATGTAACCCATAAATCTGTCTGGCCAACCTCCCTTTCCTATTAAATACTTCCATGTATGGTCAAGGTCATTTGCCCTAATAACTCTCAATGTGGTTTTGTGTCAAATCTTGTTTGATGCCATTCCTGTGAAATACCTTGGATTCATTGGCCACAACATGGATGCTGATTAAAGGTGAGTTATTGGTAGAGTGGGACCCAATGTCAGTAAGGCAGGGTAGGCATGTGAAAGAATATCAGTTATTCAAATGAAACTGAAATGTTACTTTTATACCACATCACAACAGAAGCAAGTCTTTCTGGATAAATGCATGTTGTGGCTTTCAAACCCTGAATCAGTTTAGAAATTCTGTTTACCGTTGTGTTGATAAACAAACTGCAAGTGTAGTGAGTATTTTTGGGCAAAAGAAGCAAATGCTCTACTGTACAGCTACATTCTCAGGCTTCCAGTTCTGTTTAGTTTGGTTTTGGCAATAGCTTCCAGGTGCTAAGTTTACATAGGCTTGCAACAGGACATGTGAGAAACTGTAGCTGCTGTATGTGCTGGGAATTTTCTCCTACTGTTGCCAGGCCATGGGAGCAACTAGATATAAGTGTAAACTGGGAGATTTTGCTACAGGGTGTTTACATAGATTAACACCAAGGCATGTTAAAAGCTATAAACATCAGTGCATGCTGGCAGCTTTACTGCAGAGTACTTGCAGGGAGTTGCAAGAGATATGTTGGAGCTGCAGGTGCCAGTGCATGCTGTAAGTATTAGTTTATTACTTTGTTGAATCTCTTTTATCAAATCGATTGCAAAATCTGGCAAATGCCATGCAATCAAACCAAAGGTTGATCAGAGGAGCAGTGACATTCCCCATTTCCGTTCAGCAGAATAACGTTTAATTCTGTTGTATATATGCTGCAACCTTTGTGCCGAGAACAGGATTTGGACTTTAGAACAAGTTCAAGATAGCTGAAAAACATATATTTTTAATATTTGGAGCCTTATGAGTTGTCTTTTTGAAGTGATTGTTTCTGCTCGATGGTCATTTATTATTCATTGGTTGTGTTCATACATGCTGAGCAGGCTTTCATTAGAAGTTTATGCTTTGCCTGCTTTTGATGTGTTTTGGTTATTTAACATGGTTTAACACAAAATCAATACAAATCAGATCCAGAAACATGGGCATGGTGGGTGGTCAACAAGGACACCCATAGTCTATCTATATGACTAAAAGTCTCATCTTGACCACTTCCTGTCTGCGCTGTATATTGATTTTAGAAACAACGCTACCCTATATCGCTATGATTTTTGACCATCTTACTCACAGTCCTCCTCCGCTGAGGCAGCCCCAAGGATTTTTTCGATCGATGAAAAATAAAAAAGTTATGAGTGTTTAAAAAATCTTGAGATCAGCTAATTGGTCCTCTTGCCTGTCAATCACCATGATGAAGGTTACGCGCCTTCCGGGGGGGGTGCAGGACTATAAAACCCTGGATGCCTGGACTTCAGTCTGTCACTCTGGAAGATCGCGAGGGAGAGGCCACAACTCTGATTCTGCTGTGAGTCAGCTGAACTGTGAGTCTACTGAACTGTGAGTCGGCAATGTACTTGCAATAAATGATTTCTTAGCCCTTAATGAAAATAAATGAGTTGTTTCGCCTGCCCTGTGCTTGAAACTGAAATGGCAATGGAAATGAAATGAACAGGGTCTTGGTGAGACCACACCTGGAGTATTGCGTACAGTTTTGGTCTCCTAATCTGAGGAAAGACATTCTTGCCATAGAGGGAGTACAGAGAAGGTTCACCAGACTGATTCCTGGGATGTCAGGACTTTCATATGAAGAAAGACTGGATAGACACGGCTTGTACTCGCTAGAATTTAGAAGATTGAGAGGGGATCTTATAGAAACTTACAAAATTCTTAAAGGGTTGGACAGGCTAGATGCAGGAAGATTGTTCCCGATGTTGGGGAAGTCCAGAACAAGGGGTCACAGTTTAAGGATAAGGTGGAAATCTTTTAGGACCGAGATGAGAAAAACATTTTTCACACAGAGAGTGGTGAATCTCTGGAATTCTCTGCCACAGAAGGTAGTTGAGGCCAGTTCATTAGCTATATTTAAGAGGGAGTTAGATGTGGCCCTTGTGGCTAAAGGGATCAGGGGGTATGGAGAGAAGGCAGGTACGGGATACTGAGTTGGATGATCAGCCATGATCATATTGGCGGTGCAGGCTCGAAGGGCTGAATGGCCTACTCCTGCACCTAATTTCAATGTTTCTATGAAATGAAAATGAGATTAGTTGTTTGGCCTGCCCTGTGCTTGAAACTGAAATGGAAATGGAAATGAAATGAAAATGCAATGAGCCGTTTGGCCTGCCCTGTGCTTGAAACTGCAATGGAAATGGAAATGAAATAAAAATGCAATGAGCTGTTCGGCCTGCCCTGTGCTTGAAACTGCAATGGAAATGAAAATTAAATGAGATGTTTGGCCTGCCTGAAACCAGTAATTTTGGACCACAAGGCCCCTGTTAGCCGAGAAACCAGTCCCTTTTGCCCAAAATGCCCGTATTAGTCCATGAGAAGCATTTTGGCCCGAAAGGCCCGTGCCAGGCCAGGAAAAGTCCAGAAAAAGTGCCTGTCACTGAGATTTCACTCTGATTTTTTTTAAAGAGCCCCTTCAGCCCATCAGGCCCAAGAGGAGTCCATTCAGCCCATCAGTAAGTATTCCCCCTGCAAGTATTAAACCTCACCCCAGTATTTTTCTCCCTCCCTTCATTGGCTACCTGTGAGATCCAGGCCAGGATAGACTTTCCTCCTTCATTACTGTGATCTGCAGAAAAAGATGAAAAATGTCTAAAATTGTTTCTCCACCCTCTCCCCCTTCTCTTTCACAGAGTCTCTCACCTGTTTTGTGCAGAATTTATGACAATTTCTGAGCTGCCAGCTCACCAGGCCTGAGTGACTGAGCTGCCAGCCCACCAGGCCTGAGTGACTGAGCTGCCAGCCCACCAGGCCTGAGTGACTGAGCTGCCAGCCCTCCAGGCCTGAGTGACTGAGCTGCCAGCCCACCAGGCTTGAGTGACTGAGCTGCACCCCAAGAATCCATTTGGCCCACAATGTCCATACTAGCAATCAGGAAACAGTCCCTTCGGCCCCCAACACCCATACTGGTGCTCCAGAAATATTTTTAATATTTGGAGCCTTATGAGTTGTCTTTTTGAAGTGATTGTTTCTGCTCGATGGTCATTTATTATTCATTGGTTGTGTTCATACATGCTGAGCAGGCTTTCATTAGAAGTTTATGCTTTGCCTGCTTTTGATGTGTTTGGTTATTTAACATGGTTTAACACAAAATCAATACAAATCAGATCCAGAAACATGGGCACGGTGGGTGGTCAACAAGGACACCCATAGTCTATCTATATGACTAAAGGTCTCATCTTGACCACTTCCTGTCTGCGCTGTATATTGATTTTAGAAACAACGCTACCCTATATCGCTATGATTTTTGACCATCTTACTCACAGTCCTACTCCGCTGAGGCAGCCCCAAGGATTTTTTCGATCGATGAAAAATAAAAAAGTTATGAGTGTTTAAAAAATCTTGAGATCAGCTAATTGGTCCTCTTGCCTGTCAATCACCATGATGAAGGTTACGCGCCTTCCGGGGGGGTGCAGGACTATAAAACCCTGGAAGCCTGGACTTCAGTCAGTCACTCTGGTAGATCGCGAGGGAGAGGCCACAACTCTGATTCTGCTGTGAGTCAGCTGAACTGTGAGTCTACTGAACTGTGAGTCTGCAATGTACTTGGTATAAATGATTTCTTAGCCCTTAATGAAAATAAATGAGTTGTTTCGCCTGCCCTGTGCTTGAAACTGAAATGGCAATGGAAATGAAATGAACAGGGTCTTGGTGAGACCACACCTGGAGTATTGCATACAGTTTTGGTCTCCTAATCTGAGGAAAGACATTCTTGCCATAGAGGGAGTACAGAGAAGGTTCACCAGACTGATTCCTGGGATGTCAGGACTTTCATATGAAGAAAGACTGGATAGACTCGGCTTGTACTCGCTAGAATTTAGAAGATTGAGAGGGGATCTTATAGAAACTTACAAAATTCTTAAAGGGTTGGACAGGCTAGATGCAGGAAGATTGTTCCCGATGTTGGGGAAGTCCAGAACAAGGGGTCACAGTTTAAGGATAAGGGGGAAATCTTTTTGGACCGAGATGAGAAAAACATTTTTCACACATAGAGTGGTGAATCTCTGGAATTCTCTGCCACAGAAGGTAGTTGAGGCCAGTTCATTAGCTATATTTAAGAGGGAGTTAGATGTGGCCCTTGTGGCTAAAGGGATCAGGGGGTATAGAGAGAAGGCAGGTACGGGATACTGAGTTGGATGATCAGCCATGATCATATTGAATGGCGGTGCAGGCTCGAAGGGCCGAATGGCCTACTCCTGCACCTAATTTCAATGTTTCTATGAAATGAAAATGAGATTAGTTGTTTGGCCTGCCCTGTGCTTGAAACTGAAATGGAAATGGAAATGAAATGAAAATGCAATGAGCCGTTTGGCCTGCCCTGTGCTTGATACTGCAATGGAAATGGAAATGAAATAAAAATGCAATGAGCTGTTCAGCCTGCCCTGTGCTTGAAACTGCAATGGAAATGAAAATTAAATGAGATGTTTGGCCTGCCTGAAACCAGTAATTTTGGACCACAAGGCCCCCGTTAGCCGAGAAACCAGTCCATTTTGCCCAAAATGCCCGTATTAGTCCATGAGAAGCATTTTGGCCCGAAAGGCCCGTGCCAGGCCAGGAAAAGTCCAGAAAAAGTGCCTGTCACTGAGATTTCACTCTGATTTTTTTTAAAGAGCCCCTTCAGCCCATCAGGCCCAAGAGGAGTCCATTCAGCCCATCAGTAAGTATTCCCCCTGCAAGTATTAAACCTCACCCCAGTATTTTTCTCCCTCCCTTCATTGGCTATCTGTGAGATCCAGGCCAGGATAGACTTTCCTCCTTCATTACTGTGATCTGCAGAAAAAGATGAAAAATGTCTAAAATTGTTTCTCCACCCTCTCCCCCTTCTCTTTCACAGAGTCTCTCACCTGTTTTGTGCAGAATTTATGACAATTTCTGAGCTGCCAGCTCACCAGGCCTGAGTGACTGAGCTGCCAGCCCACCAGGCCTGAGTGACTGAGCTGCCAGCCCACCAGGCCTGAGTGACTGAGCTGCCAGCCCTCCAGGCCTGAGTGACTGAGCTGCCAGCCCACCAGGCTTGAGTGACTGAGCTGCACCCCAAGAATCCATTTGGCCCACAATGTCCATACTAGCAATCAGGAAACAGTCCCTTCGGCCCCCAACACCCATACTGGTGCTCCAGAAATATTTTTAATATTTGGAGCCTTATGAGTTGTCTTTTTGAAGTGATTGTTTCTGCTCGATGGTCATTTATTATTCATTGGTTGTGTTCATACATGCTGAGCAGGCTTTCATTAGAAGTTTATGCTTTGCCTGCTTTTGATGTGTTTGGTTATTTAACATGGTTTAACACAAAATCAATACAAATCAGATCCAGAAACATGGGCACGGTGGGTGGTCAACAAGGACACCCATAGTCTATCTATATGACTAAAGGTCTCATCTTGACCACTTCCTGTCTGCGCTGTATATTGATTTTAGAAACAACGCTACCCTATATCGCTATGATTTTTGACCATCTTACTCACAGTCCTACTCCGCTGAGGCAGCCCCAAGGATTTTTTCGATCGATGAAAAATAAAAAAGTTATGAGTGTTTAAAAAATCTTGAGATCAGCTAATTGGTCCTCTTGCCTGTCAATCACCATGATGAAGGTTACGCGCCTTCCGGGGGGGTGCAGGACTATAAAACCCTGGAAGCCTGGACTTCAGTCAGTCACTCTGGTAGATCGCGAGGGAGAGGCCACAACTCTGATTCTGCTGTGAGTCAGCTGAACTGTGAGTCTACTGAACTGTGAGTCTGCAATGTACTTGGTATAAATGATTTCTTAGCCCTTAATGAAAATAAATGAGTTGTTTCGCCTGCCCTGTGCTTGAAACTGAAATGGCAATGGAAATGAAATGAACAGGGTCTTGGTGAGACCACACCTGGAGTATTGCATACAGTTTTGGTCTCCTAATCTGAGGAAAGACATTCTTGCCATAGAGGGAGTACAGAGAAGGTTCACCAGACTGATTCCTGGGATGTCAGGACTTTCATATGAAGAAAGACTGGATAGACTCGGCTTGTACTCGCTAGAATTTAGAAGATTGAGAGGGGATCTTATAGAAACTTACAAAATTCTTAAAGGGTTGGACAGGCTAGATGCAGGAAGATTGTTCCCGATGTTGGGGAAGTCCAGAACAAGGGGTCACAGTTTAAGGATAAGGGGGAAATCTTTTGGACCGAGATGAGAAAAACATTTTTCACACATAGAGTGGTGAATCTCTGGAATTCTCTGCCACAGAAGGTAGTTGAGGCCAGTTCATTAGCTATATTTAAGAGGGAGTTAGATGTGGCCCTTGTGGCTAAAGGGATCAGGGGGTATAGAGAGAAGGCAGGTACGGGATACTGAGTTGGATGATCAGCCATGATCATATTGAATGGCGGTGCAGGCTCGAAGGGCCGAATGGCCTACTCCTGCACCTAATTTCAATGTTTCTATGAAATGAAAATGAGATTAGTTGTTTGGCCTGCCCTGTGCTTGAAACTGAAATGGAAATGGAAATGAAATGAAAATGCAATGAGCCGTTTGGCCTGCCCTGTGCTTGAAACTGCAATGGAAATGGAAATGAAATAAAAATGCAATGAGCTGTTCGGCCTGCCCTGTGCTTGAAACTGCAATGGAAATGAAAATTAAATGAGATGTTTGGCCTGCCTGAAACCAGTAATTTTGGACCACAAGGCCCCTGTTAGCCGAGAAACCAGTCCCTTTTGCCCAAAATGCCCGTATTAGTCCATGAGAAGCATTTTGGCCCGAAAGGCCCGTGCCAGGCCAGGAAAAGTCCAGAAAAAGTGCCTGTCACTGAGATTTCACTCTGATTTTTTTTAAAGAGCCCCTTCAGCCCATCAGGCATGTACTAGCCCAAGAGGAGTCCATTCAGCCCATCAGTAAGTATTCCCCCTGCAAGTGTTAAACCTCACCCCAGTATTTTTCTCCCTCCCTTCATTGGCTACCTGTGAGATCCAGACCAGGATAGACTTTCCTCCTTCATTGCTGTGAACTGCAGAAAAAGATGAAAAATGTCTAAAATTGTTTCTCCACCCTCTCCCCCTTCTCTTTCACAGAGTCTCTCACCTGTTGTGTGCAGAATTTATGACAATTTCTGAGCTGCCAGCCCACCAGGCCTGAGTGACTGAGCTGCCAGCCCACCAGGCCTGAGCAACTGAGCTGCCAGCCCACCAGGCCTGAGTGACTGAGCTGCCAGCCCACCAGGCCTGAGCAACTGAGCTGCTAGCCCATCTGGCTTGAGTGACTGAGCTGCACCCCAAGAATCCATTTGGCCCACAATGTCCATACTAGCCATCAGGAAAATGTCCCTTCGGCCCCCAACACCCATACTGGTGCTCCAGAAAGCCCCCCACCCCCCACTGGCCACTAATATTGGAATTAGTGGAGAGGTGGAATATTGCGTTGGGGAACCAGCCCTCCCGAGTGAACATGGGACCCAATGGGTCCCACTTAGTCTAGTAATTGTTAAACACATCAAGGATGTTGGTATATCTGCATAGATTGTCTAATATGCATCTGTTTAAATGCCCACTCCAAAGCCACTCCATGTTACACACCTGTACATCCTTCTGATCAACTCTGATGCTCTTTGTGTGTTAACATTTGATGAAGAGCAAACTCACCTTTGTCTGTGCTGTTCTATTCTTTTATTTTGAGTTCAAAACATTCTAGAATATTAATGGCTTACCCGTGCACTAACAATAAAGGTTGTGTTTTGGACTGCAGTTATTATAGGAAACCATGCTATAGGAAAGATGTTGTCAAGCTGGAAAGGGTACAGAGAAGATTTACAGGGATGTTGCCAGGACTAGAGGGTGTCAGCTATTTGGAGAGGTTGAGTATGCTGGGAATCTATTCCTTGGAGCGCAGGAGGATGAGGGGTGATCTTATAGAGGTATACAAAATCATGAGAGGAATAGATCGGGTAGATGCACAGACTCTTGCCCAGAGTAGGTGAAACGAGGAACAGAGGACATAGGTTTAAGGTGAAGGGGAAAATATTTCAAAGGAACCTGAGGGAAAACCTTTTCACACAAAGGGTGGTGGGTGTATGGAATGAGCTGCCAGAGGAGGTAGTTGAGGCTGGGACTATTCCAATATTTAGCGATGTTACAATACCTACATTCAGCGGCGCTGCAGTTCTGCCACTGGCCGTGTGCGTGACTTTGGTGCCTTTGAGGGGGGGGGGGGGGGGGGGGGGGATTAAAATCCAGTTTTTACTGCCTGTAGGAGGCAGATTTCCTCGGGCTGCTAGCTGATGAAGAAAAATTGATCGGACTTCCGTTCCTGGTATATATATTTTTTTAATTTGCTGGAAAATTTAATAATTGGATTAAAATACAAGGCGACTTCTAACGCCCTCAACGCTTACACAATGTGACGGATCACAAGAACGGGACAAAACAAAGGGTAAATTGTTTATTTTATATATAATCTTGCTTCTTGGGATGGCTTTAATCTAATTTTATGTTACGAAAAAAATTTTTGGCCCATACGAACTGGCAGTGTTTTTCCTGCCGATATGGAGTTCAAATTCACCGCAAATGCAACGTTCCAATCGATCGCGTTCAAGAAAAACCCACTCGCAAGATGATGTAAATCCTCTTTTTTTGGACAATCATGTCATAAGTCGTCTAAATTGTCTATATTTTGTGTTATTCTCTCTCCATGATCATTATTTTTTAACTAAATATTCACAACAGTTTGAGTCACATGTATTGTGCAAAAAACAATAATTTTGATTATATTTTGAGTGGATGTTTCTGGATTAATTTATGGGAATTAAACATTAAATTCTTTCCATCTGGCATATAAATTCATGACAGTGAGATTTAAAAATCTTGTTATATTGTGAATTCTTGTGTGAATGGGATTAGTTTGTTATTTGGATACTTGGGCTATTTAAAAAAATACCCTTTTCTTAAGAAATGGAATCTACAGGACATTCTTAATGGGAAAGTAGTGGGCAGAAAGGCATGTCATGCATGGTTTGAAGAGCAAAAACTTGTAGTTTACAATGCCAAAATTGAAAAGTTGAGGAAAAACAAGGTGTACAGAGTTGCTTATTGGTTACAATCTGAGGAGTATGATGATGCTACTGATTATGATATGCCAATGTACCAGCTCGCAACTGATCTTCTCCATAAAGACTTGGTCTATTGATAGAAATTGTAATATATTTACCTATCTGTTGTGGACTTACATACAATAATATTAAAGTTCTGATCTTGAGAATATCACATTTTTGAATTTTCAAGGCAGTCTGGGTGTTTATTACTATTTCCGTCACAACGGTCAATTTTGTAATTAACTACAATTAGGTAATTAACTAATTATATGCTTTAATTTCAGGTCATCCAAGTAAGATGTTTTATATTTGTTTCAGAATGCTTCAATCTATAATAACTGTAAATTTCATTCAGTTCTCTTAATTTTTAAGCAAGTTATGGGCTTTTGACTGTCCTCGATCACAGCTTTTGTGTTAAGTCAATGGAAAAGCAATAGGGAACAAGATGCTAATTTCCAAGTATGAAAATGGCCATAACTTTTTTAATACTGAAGATATGAAAGTGAATTAGGTATCAAATTAAACTTCTTTTTATGCTTTATCTGATGGGTTAAATTGCAGACTTGATTTTTAAAATCTCAAAATGTTGTAACATTGCTACACTATTTAAGAAACTGTTAGACAGATACATGGAAAGACAGGTTTGGAGTTTCTTTGCAGCCCTTTTTAAATGTAGACACAACATTAGGCACCCTCCAGTCTTTGGTCTACAGTAAGTGTTGTGCTTCTACTCTATATTCCAAGTATGAGTTAACTGCATGGAATCAAACGCAAGCAGGTGGGGCTAGTGTAGCTGGGACATGTTGGCCGGTGTGGGAAAGTTGGGCCAAAGGGCCTGTTTCCACACTGTATCACTCTATCACTATGATTCCATGCAGTTAGCTGAGTTCCTCCAGCACTTTGAATTGTGCTCATTATTTGCAGTAGGCCCTTCCTTGGCCTGATACTTGTGAACTCAAGAAAATATTTTTCTGGTTCAGATCCTAATGGGCCTGTCCCACTTAGGCAATTTTTCAGCGGACTGCCGGCGATATCAAGTTGCTGGCAGTCGCCTGAAATACCGGCAACTGGAACGGCGACTGTCAGAGTGGAACACACACAAACACATCGCTTCCTTCACCAGCCCTTTATGCAGACGGGGGACAGGGCAAGCGGGGGGAGCGCTGTCTAAAAAAATTCACATGGTGCAAAGCCAAGGTGAAACAGACACACACCGCACTGAACAGGAAGGTTGGCGCTGAAAAAAGACGGCTAAAGCACGGTGTATGGAAGTCCTTTAAAAGCGGGGGGAGAAGGGGGTAGTGGGCGGAGAAAGGGGGAAAAAGGGGGAGAAAGGTGAAGAAGGGGAAAGAAGGAGTGGAGACAACTTTTAAGAAGCCAGAGATACACGGCTGTGAAGCTCGGCGGACATTTAACATTACCGGTCGGTTATCTTTGGTTCTGAAAACTACTGCTTACCTTTTTTTTCCCAGTGAGCCAATGAAATTCGCCGGTCACCACCGCTCCAACCTCCGAGAACCTTCGACCTCCTGGCGACCCACCTACGGCTTGAGAATTCTCGCTACTCTCCATGGCGGCTTCATTCTAGTCGCCGCTAATTTTTCAACATGTTGAAAAATTCACGGTGACCATAATGAGGCCGCGACTAGTTCCCAGATTGCGGGAACTCCTCACGACCATAAAGGCGACTCGCAGGCAACCACCCGTGAACATGTGGCAACCATGTGGTGACTGCATAGTCTCCTGCAGTCGCCTAAAAAGTCTCCTACGTGGGACAGGCCCATAAGGGAGGCATTTTGAATGTAATCGAGGCTCCCTCGCTATATTAAGCAACCGTCCTTTCTGGTGCCAAAAACAATAAAGTGTTGGATATCTCTGACATTGCTCAAGCTCTGTTAAAATAAGCATCTTTGCACATTTTCTGCCTGGAAACCAGGTGCAATGAGGCACAGTTTGTTTCACAGTAACCCTGCTATCTGGCCTCTCTACTACTGCACTGACTGTAAGACAAGTGGCTATTCTTGTCATGTCACATTTAAGAAGCAGATAGTGACACCCAGCAGGCCTGTATAGCACTCATGATGCCTGGAGATAAGTGACTGAATCATGGGGGCTGAATATTAACCAAAGGTGTGAAACCAAGCCATCTCTACAACATTCCCCGTGTCTGTTCATGCTTATCAAATTCCCATTTGAAAACACAGTGAAGAGTAAAATTGCCATTTTCATGGTGTTAGCAGTATGTTAATACTGATCCTGATTCCACCAACTGAGAAAAGTGCAGGTCAAATAGCCCCCAACTGGAGATCACCTCAACGCAAAGAATCCTTTCCTTATTCTCAATATCTCAAAAGATAATTGTGGAAATACACGTTTAATTCAAAATTTAACACGAAGAAAACTTGTATACTTGACAAATTGGGCGACAAAGGCGACTATTTATAACTCTGTGATTTATGGGTCTTCGAAGGTTTTATTTGAAACACTGATCCTTTCCCACGATGGTGTGCATTGTGCTTAGTAATTCACTGACAGCCTTCAATGTGACAGACTGCCTTCATTGCAGGGGGCCCCTTTCACTGGAGTATCAGCCCATATGGCACAAGTTAGGATCTATCTAAGCTGCGGCCTAATTATGGAGAGGATAATGAAACCGGGTGATGCAAGTCCGTCTATTTCTTCTGATCCATTTCCGACACCCACGGCGTGACACACCTGTGCCTTTTCGCTGAAACCCCGCGCAGTTTATTTCTTGGCAGCCGCTGCTACTTTGGCAGCCTGGAAGGAATGCAGCGCTCTCAGTCTGTCTCGGGCTCAGATCAACATGAAGGGTGAAGGACACCTAAAAGAAGCCCATTATGTAGTGAAGTGAGACAAACACTTTTACCGAAGGCCAAAGCTCGTGCGGAAACAGCGAAAAGGAATTGCGTTGTTGAATAAAACCCAGAGTGCAAATGCACGTGCGACGGCACTGTCAGGAAAATATATGTTGAAGTCACCCACGTCTGTGAAAAGAAAAACTATCCATTCCGGCTGTAAACAATCACCATCTGAATATCAGCTGCCACATTTACATGAGGAATAGTTTCAGAATTTGCTACACTTACGAGCTGCCATGACTACTTTGCCATTTCAGTATTTCAGTGCAGCAAATCCCCTCCAAGGGGAGGTAGTGTGGAAAGGCACAGCTCGTCTGTGACACTTTTTTTTGGAACTCCTTTGTGACAACCAGCTTGAAGGCAGAATTTCAGCAAACACTGCACGGTTGGAAATGGGGAACTGTCAAGGTGACATCAGAGAATGTGGAGAATATGCAAGGAAATAAAATAGAGCCGCACGTCGCAGTCAGGCAGCTACCATCTAAAGACATTTTAAATGCTGGATCCTGGTGCTTTTTTTAAAAACTGCTCCTGAAGTAAGAGACTGCATAAATTATTTTGAGGCACCTCATTCAGAACTGCTTGGCTGTCACCGGGCAACATTAACGTGATCTGAGTGAGGCAATATTGTGGGGTTGGGGGGGGGGGGGGGTGGGGGTGGGGAGGGGTAGGGGTGGTTAATTCTGTGTGGCCCTTCTGAATGTCACTCAACATTCATGTCCTGCATTGGTTCTGCTAACCTAGAAAACAAAGTACTTCTGCAACGGAGATGTCATTTGCAGGAAACAAGCTGAATTAAGCATGATAGTGCTTTCTTTCCTTCCTTCCTTTGTTTAGTTTTTAAGTTTAGAGATACAGCGTGGAAACAGGCCCTTCAGCCCAGCGAGTCCGTACCGACCAGCGATCCCCACACATTACCACAACCCTACACACACTAGGGACAATTTTACATTCATACCAAGACAATTAAAGGGCCTGTCCCACTTGTGCGTTATTTGCGCGTCATTTATGCGACAGGCCGGTAGTGACTGACGCACGATAGTCGAGCAAAAATCGTCTAGCAGTACGACAGTCGCGCGCCAAGTGCTCTTGAGGGCCCTGCTTCTTTTGGGAGCTATATGTGATGTCGTTCGTACTTAGTCCGATCTCCGTGGCAAGGATTTTCCCAATGAAAATTTTTCTAAACTACGCGCGCTTTATACCCGGGTGGTCACGTGGTGCGGCGCTCAAATGACGCGCCGAAGGCGTTCGGGCGGCGCATGGTTATGGACATTGACGCATAGTGATGTATAATAAATTACCATAGGCAATGTTCATGCGTAACCATGCGTCACCACGAACTACACGTATGCCATCAGTATGTCAGCGTACGCCATCAGTACGTCAGCGTGCGCAAGCGATATGACATGCAGGTAGTGTGAGAGGATTTTGAGCATTCCAAAATCCTGGGGCATCACACGTGCATCACGATGCACCAACCAATTTTAGGATGTCGCGTAAATGATGCGCAAATGATGCCCAAGTGGGACAGGCCCTTAACCTACAAACCCGTACGTCTGTGGAGTGTGGGAGAAAACCCAAGCAGGTCACGGGGAGAATGTACAAACTCCATACAAACAAGCACCCGTAGCCAGGATCGAACCTGAGTCTCTGGCGCTGTAAGGCAGTAGCTCTACCACTACGCCACCGTGCAGTCCTTCTATTCTGTAACTAAAATTAATACTTTACCGTTACCATTGTTACCCTTCATTTTCCCTTTGGGTCTATTTCTCCTATCATTTGCCCTTTCTCATTCGTAGCAATTTAATTTATTTCTTCTTTGCATGCCCATTCGCTCTTTCCCAGGTCTTTCAGTTTCTAGTTGTATCAACGTTCCTGTGTTTCTCAGGACTTCCCATATCAATAGGGAAGTTGTCCATGCCAAAGGTTATTGTAACTGGAGGGTAATTTCTCCATACAACAGACGGCATGGTTACACCACGCAGCATTCCCTGGGACAAGCCACTTTTATTATAATACTAGACTAAGTGGGACCCGTTGTGTCCCATGTTCACACAGGAGGGCGGGTCCCCCGACGCAATATTCCACCTCTCCACCAATTCCAATATTGGTGGCCAGTGGGGGGGCTTTCTGGAGTGCTGGTATGAGTTCTTGGGCAGGCAGCTCAGTCGCTCAAGCCTGATCTGCTGGCAGCTCACTCACGGCTGGTGGGCTGGCGGTTGACTCTTGACTATTCCTTGAAATTCCATTTCAAGCAGGGTGCAAGGCCACCAAATTCATGTTCCTACCATTTCAAGCAGGGTGCAAGGCCACCAAATTCAAGTGCAGTTTCTTACCACTATGAGCAGGGTGCAAGGCCACCGAATTCAAGTGCAGTTTCCAACCACTTCAAGCAGGGTGGAACACCACTGAATTCAAGTGCAGTTTCATACCACTTCAAGCTGGATCCAAGGCCACCAAATTCAAGTGCGGTTTCATACCACTTTCAGCAGGGTGCAAGGCCACCAAATTCAGTACAGTTTCATACCACTTCAAGCAGGATGCAAGGCCGCCAAATTCAAGTGCAGTTTCATTCCACTTCAAGCAGGGTCCAATGCCACAAAATTCAAATGCAGTTTCTTACCATTTCATGCAGGGTGAAACCACCATAAAACCACACAAAACACCAAACTCACAGTTCAGTAGACATTCAGTGTGTTCAGTTGATTCACCGCTCAGACAGAGTCATGACCTCTCCCTCCCCAATCATGCAGCGACTGAGCCACACCCACACTTCCGGGTTTTAAAACCCCTCCCCCTCCCCCTCCCACTGGAAAAGGCGTGGCTTTCAGGGCGTGATTGACAGGAGAGAGATTCTCAACATTTTTTAAACAATAATAACACTTTTATTTTTAATTGAAGGGAAGAATGCTCTGCACCTGCTCAGCGGAGGGGGGACTGAGTAAGATGGCCAAAAATCACAGCCGTAAGTGGTAGCATGTTATCTAAAATCAATATACAGTGCAAACAGGAAGTAAGTGCATTTGCAGTAGTGCCTTTCAACTTCAAGCCAAAGAACCCAAGCCACCATTTGAAGTAAGTAGTGCCTTTCAACTTCAAGCCAAAGCACCCAAGCCACGATTAGCAGTAAGTAGTGCCTTTCAACTTCAAGCCAAAGCACCCAAGCCACCATTTGCAGCAAAATAGTGCATTTCAACCAAGCCAAAGCACCCAAGCCACCATTTACAGTAAGTAGTGCCTTTCAACTTCAAGCCAAAGCACCCAAGCCACCATTTGCAGTAAGTAGTGCCTTTCAACATCAAGCCAAAGCACCCAAGCCACCATTTTCTGTAAGTAGTGCCTTTCAACTTCAAGCCAAAGCACCCAAGCCACCATTTGCAGTAAGTAGTGCCTTTCAACTTAAAGCCGAAGTACCCAAGCCACCATTTGCAGTAAATAGTGCATTTCAACTTCAAGCCAAAGCACCCAAGCCAGCGTTTGCAGTAAGAAGTGCCTTTCAACTTCAAGCCAAAGCACCCAAGCCACCATTTTCCGTATATGGTGTGCCTTTCAACTTCAAGCCAAAGCACCCAAGCCACCATTTGCAGTAAGTAGTGCCTTTCAACTTAAACCCGAAGCACCCAAGCCACCATTTGCAGTAAGTAGTGCCTTTCAACTTCAAGCCAAAGCACCCAAGGAACCATTTGCAGTAAATAGTGCATTTCAACTTCAAGCCAAAGCACCCAAGCTACTATTTGCAGTAAGTAGTGCCTTTCATCTTCAAGCCAAAGCACCCAAGCCATAATTAGCAGTAAGTAGTGCCTTTCAACTTCAGGCCAAAGCACCTAAGCCACCATTTGCAGCAAAATAGTGCATTTCAACTTCAAGCCAAAGCACCCAACCCAATATTTGCAGTAAGTAGTGCCTTTCAACTTCAAGCCAAAGCACCCAAGCCACCATTTGCAGTAAGTAGTGCCTTTCAACCACATGCCACCATTTGCAATAAGTACTGCCTTTCAACTTCAAGCCAAAGCACCCAAGCCACCATTTGCAGTAAGTCGTGCCTTTCAACTTCAAGCCATATCACCCAAGCCACCATTTGCAGTAAGTAGTGCCTATCAACTTCAAGCCATATCACCCACGCCACCATTTGCAGTAAGTAGTGCCTTTCAAGTTCAAGCCAAAGCACCCAAGCCACCATTTGCAGTAAGTAGTGCCTTTCAACTGCATGCCACCATTTGCAGTAAGTAGTGCTTTTCAACTTCAAGCCAAAGCACCCAAGCCAGCATTTGCAGTAAGAAGTGCCTTTCAACATCAAGCCAAAGCACCCGCCACCATTTTCTGTAAGTAGTGCCTTTCAACTACAAGCCAAAGCACCCAAGCCACCATTTGCAGTAAGTAGTGCCTTTCAACTTAAAGCCGAAGCACCCAAGCCACCATTTGCAGTAAGTAGTGCCTTTCAACTTCAAACCAAAGCACCCAAGCCACCATTTGCAGTAAATCGTGCATTTCAACTTCAAGCCAAAGCACCCAAGCCACTATTTGCAGTAAGTAGTGCCTTTCAACTTCAAGCCAAAGCACCCAAGCCACCATTAGCAGTAAGTAGTGCCTTTCAACTTCAAGCCAAAGCACCCAAGCCACCATTTGCAGCAAAATAGTGTATTTCAACTTCAAGCCAAAGCACCCAAGCCAATATTTGCAGTAAGTAGTGCCTTTCAACTTCAAGCCAAAGCACCCAAGCCACCATTTGCAGTAAGTAGTGCCTTTCAACTTAATGCCACCATTTGCAATAAGTAGTGCCTTTCAACTTCAAGCCAAAGCACCCAAGCCACCATTTGCAGTAAGTCGTGCCTTTCAACTTCAAGCCAAATCACCTGCCACCATTTGCAGTAAGTAGTGCCTTTCAACTTCAAGCCAAAGCACCACAACAACCATTTGCAGGCAGTTCCTTTTTACTTCAAACAACCCATATTTTCATTTTCAAACAACATTAAGGGTACTCACAGTTGTGTAGACATTGTTCAGTGTTATTCAGCGCTCAGAGAGATGTGACCCTTTGCTTCATTCTTCTTGCAGAGACTGAGGCATACCACTTCCTGGTTTTATAGTCCCTCCCCCTCCCTCCAGCAGGGGCAGCAGAGAAAATGGTGATTTTTTTAAACATCAAGCCAAAGCTCCCAAGCCACCATTTGCAGTAAGTAGTGCCTTTCAAATTTAAACCAAGGCTCCCAAGGCACCATTTGCAGTAAGTAGTGCCTTTCAACTTCAAGCCAAAGCACCCAAGCCAGCATTTGCAATAAATGGTGAGTTTCAACTGCATGCCACCATTTGCAGTAAGTAGTGCCTTTCAACATCAAGCCAAAGCACCCAAGCCACCATTTGCAGTAAGAAGTGCCTTTCAACTTCAAGCCAAATCACCCAAGCCATCATTTGCAGTAAGTAGTGCCTTTCAACTTCAAGCCAAAGCACCCACGCCACCATTTGCAGTAGGTAGTGCCTATCAACTTCAAGCCATATCACCCACGCCACCATTTGCAGTAAGTAGTGCCTTTCAAGTTCAAGCCAAAGCACCCAAGCCACCATTTGCAGTAAGTAGTGCCTTTCAACTTCATGCCACCATTTGCAATAAGTAGTGCCTTTCAACTTCAAGCCAAAGCACCCACGCCACCATTTGCAGTAGGTAGTGCCTTTCAACCAAGCCAAAGCTCCCAAGCCTCCATTTTCAGTAAGTAGTGCCTTTCAACTTTAAACCAAAGCTCCCAAGCCACCATTTGCAGTAAGTAGTGCCTTTCAACTTCCAGTCAAAGGACCCAACCCACCACCTGCAGTAAGTAGTGCCTTCCAACTTCAAGCCAAAGCACCCAAACAACCATTTGCAGGCAGTGCCTTTTTACTTCAAACGAACCATATTTTCATTTTAAAACCACATTAAGGGTACTCACAGCTGTGTAGATATTGTTCAGTGTTATTCAGAGCTCAGAGAGACGTGACCCTTGGCTTCATCCAACTTGCAGAGACTGAGTGAGGCACACCACTTCCTGGTGTTATAGTCCCTCCCCCCCCCCCTCCAGTAGGTGCAGCAGAGAGAATGGTGATTTTTTTAAACTTCAAGCCAAAGCTCTCAAGCCACCATTTGCAGTAAGTAGTACTTTTCAACTTTAAAACAAAGCTCCCAAGCCACCATTTGCAGTAAATCGTCCATTTCAACTTCAAGCACCCAAGCCACCATTTGCAGCAAGTAGTGCCTTTCAACTTCATGCCACAATTTGCAGTAAGTAGTGCCTTTCAACTTCAAGCCAAATCACCCAAGCCATCATTTGCAGTAAGTAATACCTTTCAACTTCAAGCCAAAGCACCCAAGTCACCATTTGCAGTAAGTACTGCCTTTCAACTTCAAGCAAAGCACCCAAGCCACCATTTGCAGTAAGTGCCTTTCAACCTCAAGCCAAAGCACCCAAGCCACCATTTGCAGTAAGTGGTGCCTTTCAACTTCAAGCAAAGCACCCAAGCCACCATTTGCAGTAAGTATGACTTTCAACTTCAAGCCAAAGCACCCAAGCCACCATTTGCAGTAAGTAGTGCCTTTCACCTTCAAGCCAAAGCACCCAAGCCACCATTTGCAGTAAATAGTGCCTTTCAACTTCAAGCCAAAGCACCCAAGCCACCATTTGCAGTAAGTAGTGCCTTTCAACCTCATGCCACCATTTGCAGTAAGTAGTGCCTTTCAACTTCAAGCCAAAGCACCCAATCCACCAACCACAGTAAGAAATGCCTTTCAACTTCAAGCCAAATCACCCAAGCCATCATTTGCAGTAAGTAGTGCCTTTCAATGCCAAGCCAAAGCACTCAAGCCACCATTAGCAGTAAGTAGTGCCTTTCAACTTCAAGCCAAAGCACTCAAGCCACCATTAGCAGTAAGTAGTGCCTTTCAACTTCATGCCACCATTTGCAGTAAGTAGTGCCTTTCAACTTCAAGCCAAAGCACCCAATCCACCAACCACAGTAAGAAATGCCTTTCAGCTTCAAGCCAAAGCACCCAAGCCACCATTTGCAGTAAGAAGTGCCTTTCAACTTCAAGCCAAATCACCCACCATCATTTGCAGTAAGTAGTGCCTTTCAATTTCAAGCAAAGCACCCAAGCCACCATTTGCAGTAAGTAGTGCCTTTCAACTTCAAGCAAAACCCCCAAGCCACCATTTGCAGTAAGTAGTGCCTTTCAACTTCAAGCCAAATCTCCCAAGCCACCATTTGCAGTAAATAGTGCCTTTCAACTTCAAGCCAAAACACCCATGCCACCATTTGCAGTTAGTGCCTTTCAACTTCAATCCAAAGCTCCCAAGCCACCATTTGCAGTAAGTAGTGCCTTTCAACTTTAAACCAAAGCTCCCAAGCCACCATTTGCAGTAAGTAGTGCCTTTTAACTTCAAGTCAAAGCACCCAAGCCACCATTTGCAGTAAGTAGGGCCTTTCAACTTCAAGCCAAAGCACCCAAACAACCATTTGCAGGCAGTGCCTTTTTACTTCAAACAAACCATATTTTCATTTTCAAACCACATTAAGGGTACTCACAGTTGCGTAGACATTTGTTCAGTGTTGTTCAGAGCTCAGAGAGACGTGACCCTTGACTTCATCCATCTTGCAGAGATTGAGTGAGGGACACCACTTCCTGGTTTTATAGTCCCTCCCCTTCCATCCAGCAGGGGCAGCAGAGAGAATGGTGATTTTTTTTTAAACATTAATATATCTCTGATTTTCATCCATGGGAAAAATCCTCCGCACCCGTAAGGCGGAGGGGGGCTCTGAGCGAGGTGGCCAAAAATGACGGCCGTAGGTGACGGCGTTCTGTTGTAAATCGCAGCACAGTGGGCCAAAAGCGGTCAAGATCAGAGATTTAGTAATATACTAGACCAAGTGCAGACCCGTTGGGTCTGTTCCCCCAACGTGCGGTTGTGGGGGGGGGAGGCGGCATGCAGCGTCACACACACTAACTATCCCCACCCCCCCGCACTCACGCTAATTACCCCCCCTGATATTATATCAATATTATTAATTTGCTCCTTTTACCCCAGAACCACCCTATCTACTGACGCATAGCCCCCAACTTGCAGTCACATCTAGAGAGGCGGGGGGGGGGGGGGGGGGGGGGGGGGGGGGTTAGAGAGTGAGGGCAGAGAGAGAAGGGGCAGAGACAGAGAGAGAGACAGAGACACAGAGAGGGGCAAGAGGGATGGGGGGTGGAGAGGAGGAGAAGAGGGAGGGTGGGTGAGGGGGGAAAGGTGGGGGAGGAGGGGAGGAGAGAGAGAGGGTGAGAGTGAGGGGGGAGAGAGAGGGGGTGCTGAGAGGGGGGTGAGGGGGAGAGGTGGGGAGCAGGGAGGGGGATGGAGGGGGGTGGGTGGAGGGAAGAGGGTAGGGGGTGTGGAGGGGAAGGGGTTTAGGGGAGGGAGGGAGGGAGGCTGGGGGAGGGGATGGAGGGGAGGAGGGGAGAGAGAGAGGGGGAGAGGGTGGAGAGGGGGGGAGAGGGGAGGAGAGAGGGGAGGAGAGAGGGGGGAGGGAGGAGAGAGGGTGTGCTGAGGGGGGTGAGGTGAGGGGAGGGGGAGAGGTGGGGAGCAGGGAGGGGGAGGGAGGGTGGAGGGAAGGGGGTAGGGTGTGTGGAAGGGAGGGGGGTTTAGGGGAGGGATGGTGGGGGAGGGGATGGAGGGGACGAGAGGGAGAAAAAGAGGGGAGAGTGGGAAAGGGGAGGAGAGGTGGGGGAGAGGAGAGTGGGGCAGAGGAGAGGGGGTAGAGGAGAGGGGGGAGGAGAGGGAGGGGGAGAGGAGAGGGGGGGAGAGGAGAGGGGGGGAGAGGAGAGGGGGGGAGGAGAGGGGGGGAGGAGAGGGGGGGAGGAGAGGGGGGGAGAGGGGAGAGGAGGGGGGGAGAGGGGGAGAGAGGAGAGGAAGGGGGGAGAAGAGGAGAGATGGGGAGAGAGGAGGGGAGAGAGAGGAGAGGAGGGAGGAGAGGGAGGAGGGGGGGAGAGAGGAGGGGGGGAGGAGAGGAGGGAGGAGGGGGTGAGAGGAGGGGGGGAGAGAGGAGGGGGGAGAGGAGAAGAGGGTGATGGGGAGAGGGGGAGAGAGAGAGGAGGGGAGAGAGAGAGAGAAAGGCAGAGAGACAGGGGGGAGAGAGAGAGAGAGAAAGAGAGAGAGAGGGATAGGGGGAGAGAGAGGTGGGGAGAGAGAGGAGGGGAGAGAGAGAGAGGGTTCCTTTTTACTTCAACCCAAACAACCATTTGCAGGCAGTGCTTTTTTCCTCAAATTAACCATATTTTCATTTTCAAACCACATTATGGGTACTCACAGCTGTGGAAACATTTGTTCAGTGTTATTCAGAGCTCTGATTGAGGCACACCACTTGCAGAGACTGATTGAGGCACACCACTTCCTGGTTTTATAGTCCCTCCCCCTCCCTCCAGCAGGGGCAGCAGAGAGAATGGGGAATTTTGTAAAAACATTAATATCTCTGTAATTTTTCATCGACGGGAAAGATCCTCAGCACACATGCGGCGGAGGGGGGCTCTGAGCGAGGTGGTCAAAAATGACGGCCGTAGGTGGCGGCGTTCTCTCAGAAATCGCAGCACAGAAGGCCAAAAGCGATCAAGAACAGAGATTTAGTAATAAAGATATAGAGGTTATCAGTGACGGCCACACGTAGTTGACCTTGAATTCCTGCACCATGCGGTAACCAGGAGTACTGCCAAGGTGCACCAGGAGTACTGCCAAGGTGCATCTGAAGGTCTAGATAGAGGGGATGTGGATGTGGTGAGGATGAAATATAGTGGGAGAGCCTTAGACCAGCGGGCACAGCCTCAGAATAAAAGGACGTACCTTTAGAATGGAGATGAGGAGGAATTTCTTTAGCCAGAGGTTGGTGAATCTGTGGAATTCATTGTCACAAATTGCAGTGGAGTCCAAGTCATTGGGTATTTTTAAAGAAGAGATTGATAGCTTCTTGATTAGTAAGGGTGTCAAAGGTTATGGGGAGGAGGCAGGAGAATGTGTTTGAAAGGGGAAAATAGATCAGCTATGATCGAATGGCAGAGCAGACTTGATGGGCCAAATGGCCTTATTCTGCTCCTATGTCTAAAATAATTCAATTCTCGTCTCAATCAACCCAATACCTCAGCACACCCGACGAAAGGATTGTTACTAACTGCAATTTCATAGATCTCTTTTAAAGAGACATTACAGGCAGAACGGAATGTAAATACTTTAGATTGTCATCCATGCTTCTAGCTTCATCCCAAACTTCACTCTTATTGAAGACGGGCACTTCCAGATGAAAATGAGAGATTCCCAGAAAAAGCTGAAGCTGCAAACGACACTTGTTTTTGAGGTACAGCAGGGAGGAAATGTCTCTGCTTCCCTAAGGAATAGGAAATATTTGTCCTAAGAGATTTAAGTCTGGACAGTTACATTTTTAAAGAGTACCCTTGGGTTTTTTTCTTCTGAAAAGCTGGAAAAGTCTTTTGAATTTAATGTCAAATTTCAGGAATAGATAACTGGCAGATTGTATATTATATTTTCTCTCACCTCTCTTGTTTATTTAATAGTCCATGGTTATAATGGGCTGTTTGACCCATTAAATCCATACAGGTCCTGGGAATTTCTGCACATAAAACAGTCCCTTAATGTGGACATCACTACATATACCACACTCCCTAGCCACAGGAGAAGTCCCTGATAACTGGAGAGTGGCCAATGTTGTCCCTTCGTTGCAGAAAGGAAGTAGAGAGTATCCAGGGAACTATAAGCCAGTGAGCCTCATTTCAGTGGTGGGGAAACTACTGGTGTGAATTTTCAAGATAGGATTTACATGCATTTGGAAGGGAATGGGTTAATTGGGGAATTCCAGCACAGCTTTGTACTCGGGAGGACGTGTTTTGCTAACTTGGTTGTGTTTTTTGAGGAGGTGATGAAAATAGAGTGGAAGATGTTGTACACATGGATTTTAGTAAGGCTTTTGATAAGGTCCCTCATGGTATACTGATCCAGAAGATAATAGACAATAGACAATAAGTGCATGAGTAGGCCATTTGGCCCTTCGAGCCAGCACCGCCATTCAATGTGATCATGGCTGATCATCCCCAATCAGTACCCCGTTCCTGCCTTCTCCCCATATCCCCTGACTCCGCTATTTTTCAGAGCCCTATCTAGCTTACTGTTGAAAGCATCCAGAGAACCTGCCTCCACCGCCCTCTGAGGCAGAGAATTCAACAGACTCACCACTCTCTGTGAGAAAAAGTGTTTCCTCGTCTCCATTCTAAATGGCTTACTCCTTATTCTTAAACTGTGGCCCCTGGTTCTCGACTACCCCAACATCGGGAACATGTCTCCTGCCTCTAGCATGTCCAAGCCCTTAACAATCTTATATGTTTCAATGAGATACCCTCTCATCCTTCTAAACTCCAGAGTGTACAAGCCCAGCTGCTCCATTCTCTCAGCATATGACAGTCCCGCCATCCCGGGAATTAACCTTGTAAACCTACGCTGCACTCCCTCAATAGCAAGAATGTCCTTCCTCAAATTAGGGGACCAAAACTGCACACAATACTCCAGGTGTGGTCTCACTACGGCACTGTACAACTGCACAAGGACCTCTTTGCTCCTATATTCGATTCCTCTTGTTATAAAGGCCAACATGCCATTCGCTTTCTTCACTGCCTGCTGTGCCTACATGCTTACTTTCATAGACTGATGTACAAGGACTCTCAGATCCCGTTGTACTTCCCCTTTTCCCAACTTGACACCATTTAGATAGTAATCTACCATCCTGTTTTTGCTACCAAAGTGGATAACCTCACATTTATCCGCATTAAACTTAATCTGCCCACTCCCCCAACCTGACCAAGTCACCCTGCATTCTCATAGCATCCTCCTCACAGTTCACACTGCCACCCAGCTTGGTGTCAACTGCAAATTTGTTAATGTTACTTTGATTAAGGTGTATGGGATTCACTATGGCTTGGTGGTATGAATTCAGAACTAACTCATTCATAGAAGACAGAGGGTTGTAGTGGAAGGTAGATATTCAAGCTGGAGATCTGTGACCAGTGAAGTTCCGCAGGGATCTGGGTACTCTGCTGTTTGTGATATATAAAAATGGCCTTGATCTAAATGTGGATGTGTTGGTAAGTAAGTTTTGCTGCTGACACCAACATTGGAGGAGTTGCAGACAGTGAGGAAGGCTGTCAGTATATACAGCGGGATATTGATCAACTGCAGAAATGGGTGGAGAATCAACTTGCTCCAAGTTGATCAAGTTTAACCCGAACATCTGTGAGGTGTTGCACATTGGCAGGTTGAATGTAAGGAGAAAGTATTCAGTTAATGGCAAGACCCTTAACACCATTCATATGCAGAGGGATCTTGGAATTCATGTTCATAGCTCAGTGAAGGCGGTAGCACAAGTAGATAAGGTGGTAAAGATGGTGTGTGGTAGACACAAAATGCTGGAGTGACTCAGCGGGACAGGCAGTATCACTGGGGAGAAGGAATCCGTGACGTTTCTGGTCGAGGCCCTTCCTCATACTGGTTTGGGATAAGGGAAACGAGAGATATTGATGGTGATGTGGAGAGATAAAGAACAATGAATGAAAGATATGCTTCTTCTTCTTGCGTATGGCGTGCACAGCCTAAAGTTGTTGGACAACTTGTTCTATTTGATCTTATTTGATTGTGCACACCGGGTTGATTGTGCATTTGTCGAAACAGGGCGGACCGCGTGAAGGTTGCAATCTTCCACCCCGAAAGATATGCAAAAAAGTAACAATGATAAAGGAAACAGGCCATTGTAAGCTGTTTGTTGGGTGAAAACGAGAAGCTGGTGCAACTTGGGTGGGGAATGGATGGAGGGAGAGGGAATGCCAGGGCTACCTGGTGAGAGAAATCAATATTCATCCCACTGGGCTGTAAGCTGCCCAAGCGAAATATGGGATGCCGTTCCTCCAATTTGTGTTTAGTTCATTGACAGTGGAGGAGACCTAGGACAGGAAGATCTGTGTGGGAATGGGAAGGAGAATTAAAGTGTCCAGCAACCGGGAGATCAGGTTGGTTCACGCGGGCTGAGCGAAGGTGTTCCGCAAAATGATATCCCAGTCTGTGTTTGGTCTCGTCGATGTATAGGAGTCCACATCTTGAACAACGGATACAGTAAATGAGGTTGGAGGAGGTGCAAGTGAACCTCTGCCTAACTTGAAAGGACTGTTGGGGTCCCCGGACAGAGTTGAGGGAGGAGGTATAGTGACAGATGTTGCATCTTCTGCGGTTACAGGGGAAGGTACCTGTAAGGGGGGGGGGGGGGGGGGGGTTTGAGTGGGAAGGGATGAGTTAACCAGGGAGTTGCAAAGGGAACGGTATCTGCTGAAGGCGAAAAGGGGTGGAGATGAGAAAATGTGGCTCGTATTCGGATCCCGTTGGAGGTGGCGGAAATTTTGGAGGATTATGTGTTGTATGCGACGGCTGATGGGGTAGTAGGTAAGGACTAGGGGGACTCTGTCTCTGTTGCGACTAGGAGGAGGGGGAGCAAGGGCGGAGCTGCGGGGTACTGAAGAGACACGAGTGAGTGCCTCATCTATGATGGGAGAGGGGAATCCCTAAGAATGAGGACATCTCGGATGTTCTAGTATGGAACACCTCATCTTGGGAGCAGATGCGGCATAGAGGGAAGAATTGGGAGTTAGGGATAGAGTTCTTGCAGGAAGCAGGGTGGGAAGAAGTGTGGTTGAGATAGTTGTCGGAGTCAGTGGGTTTGTAATAGACGTCAGTCAATAGTCTGTTTCTTGTGATGGAGACTGTGAGATCAAGAAAGGGGAGGGAGACGTCGGAGATGGTCCAAGTAAATTTGAGTGCAGGATGAAAATTGCTGGTGAAGTTGATGAAGTCCATGAGTTCTGCATGGGTGCAGGAGGTAGCAGCGATGCAGTCATCAATGTAACAGAGATAGAGTTTGGGGATAGGGCCAGTGTACGCCGGAACAGGGATTGTTCAATGTACCTTATAAACAGGCAGGCATAGCTGGGGCCCATGCTACGCCTTGGACTTGGAGGAAGTGGGTGGAGTCAAAGGAGAAGGGGAGACTTCATAGAAGTATATAAAGGAGAGACTTCATAGAAGTATATAAAACTGTGAGAGGCACAGAGAGAGTTGACAGGCAGAACCTTTTTCCGAGGGTGGAAATGTCCAAAACTGGAGGGTATAGCTTTAAGGTTGAGAGGGGGAAAGCTTAAAGGATTTATGCGGGGCAAGTTGTTTTACACAGAGAGTGGTGGAGATCTGGAACGCATTTCCGGGGGTGGTGGTGGTGGAGGCAGATACGATGGTGTCGTTTAAGAGGCTTTTAGATCGGCACATGAATTGCAGGGAATAGAGGGATATGGATCAGTTTAACTTGGCATCATGTTTGGCACAATCATTGTGGACCGAAGTGCCTGTTTCCATGCTGTACTCTTCTCGTACCATATATGAAATTCAAGGAAGCTTTGTGGACTATGTTAGTCAATGGCTACATCAAACTGTGACTCACACTTTGCCCACCAGCAGAGAGATGTGCATAAGCTTTAAGAAGTTTTGCAACAAAGGCAGCTCTTATATGAAAAGAAACAACCTTTAACTACTGTTAAGCAGTGTCCAGGAGGCCCTCTGGGCGATATGAAGATGTTTTAAAGCACAGCCTCACATCAGACAGGGGTTATGCTGTGAAGCCAAACTAGTCTGCGTTAGCTTTGGTAAACTCAGGAGACAGATCTTAAACAGTCTTCTGGCGTATGCTGCTACTTACATATTATCGCATTAAAGAACATTTTACATTTATGCAAAACTGATGTGTAACATTAATTTCTTTTCCTCAATGTTTTATTATTATCCTGTTCTCTCCTATCAGCGTCTTTCAATTTTACTGCCTTCATGGATAATCAGCTGTGAAATGTTTCACCCTATAGTTTTATCAACTCCAAACAGATGAACTCACTTAACATCGATAACTGTGATAACAGCCATGGCTGCTCCATTTAATACTGCCATATGACTCACAAAGATTTTAAATAGCACTTTATTGTGAAGATGTTTAAAAATTGCCAAGAATCCCAGAAAAGGAATTTCAGAACTTGCTGGTGTGTCCTTAAAGGGCCTGTCCCACTTGGCCGTCATTTGCGCGCCATTTACGCGACCTGGTAGCGCTGGACGGGCGCATGGAGTGGCGTGGAGGAGTGTGGAGTTGCGCACGGTATCGTGCAGCGCTCCAGGATTTCGTTCTGGACAAAATCATCGCACGCCACCGGCCTGTCGCATCAATGACGGCCAAGTGGGACAGGCCCTTAAGATTTCAGGCTAAACCTTTATTCACATATCATGTTACAAGGACATACTGTGATGGCTCTGGGCAATATTACCAGCTGAATTTGACTGTGTTATGCTCATCCATTAAGGTAGCACAACCACCATGTTTTACAGCATGACAGCTCCTTGGTCAATTGCATTACGCATTACAGTTAAAGTCTCTGTAAAGCAAAGTATTAAATCCTTGCATCTGCGTGTTCAATTGGTCCACTACGCTTTCCAAACCGAGACATGTTCTGTTATAAACAACACATTTCCACATGGATCCTGGGATGTCTGACATTGGGCAGAATAAAGAGTGCAGTTCATTGGAAAACACTGAAAACAATTAAACAATATAAATGTTCTCAACTTCTGAATAAGGCTTTGGTTGTCTGAATTTGTTTGAATTACATTTTGTTTCAGATGCTCATTGTTGAATTTTCTCATTGATGGATTTTGAGTTAGTGGAGTTTTAGAGAAGGGTCTCGACCCGAAACGTCACCTATTTATTTTCTCCAGAGATGCTGTCTGACCTGCTGAGTTACTCCAGCTTTTTGGGTCCAGCATGAGAACTGTCTGTTTGTTCAGCAGTGCAACATAAGCATTGCACATCAGAAAAACCAGTCAGTGACTTAGATTATGCAGCATGTTCATGAGATGCTTATGGGCATACTGTGCTTCCAACCTGGCTTGAGTTAGGAGGAGAGACTCCTAGTTTGGCCGTGCCAGAAAAACAAACTGCAGGTCAGGCAGCATCTGTGGAGGGAAATGAATAGATAACGTATTGATTCGGGTCCCTTCTTCAGACTGGACTGATGCTGCCTGACCCATCAAGTTCCTCCTACACATTTGTTCACGCTTCCAGCAATCCCTTGCAATTCAGGATAGGCTGGGACTGTTTTCCCTGGAGCAAAGGAGGCTGAGAAGTGACCTTATAGACTCTTATAAAATAATGAGGCCACAGATGAGGTGGATGGTCACAATCTTTATCCCAGGGTAGGGGAGACAAAAACTGGAGAACATAGATTTAGGATGGGCGGGAAAGATTTATAAGGAACTTGTGAGGAACGTTTTTCACACAGAGGCATGTAGAATTGATCATTAGAAGTTTAAAAGACATTTGGACAGATTCATGGGTAGAAAACGTTCAGAGGGATGCAGGCAAATGGGACAAACTCAAGTAGGCCCTTGATCGGTGTGGACAGGTTGGGCCGAAGGGCCTGTTTCTGTGCTGTCTAACTGTGACTGGATGTTCCGTAGTGACCAGACAGGAAAGGGATAGGCTCATAATGTAAGTGAATAAGGAACCAACCACCTTATGAAACCCTCACTGTTAGACATATTTTGGCTTAAGACAGCTGATTCAAAACCCATTGTACTTAGTAAAACCAGACCAATGAACCATGTATTCCAACCCCAAGCTTAAATAATGCAAGATTCCTTCTGATTATCTTGATCCCTGCTCCTAATCCCTATCACATTCACGTTTTGGTGCTCCTAGTCTTTGATTCTTCCTATCTAATACACCCCATCAGTGAGGATTTATCTGTCCATAATCAACCAGAATGTGAGTTGTCCCACTTCCCTCAATGTTACCTTCAGTTGCCAGACGATTAAATCAGCCTCATCACAGTCAAATCCATTGACTCTGCTCCATGGACTCCACATAGAAGCAAACCTCCTAATTCCACTCAGGCTCAAAACTAGGGGAATCTTAGGCCTCATCCTATATGTACAGGAATCAAACCCGGCAGGGCCAAATGCTTCTTTTCTCCGAACCTCGCTCTCTGTTAAATCATCTGCTTTTGGCCGGTGTGATAGTTGGACACAATAATTGGCTTCACTAGTTTCCCTCGGGTAATGAGGAGAAAATATCAGCCAGGGTTTCTGTTGAGAATTAACTGACCCCTGCTGAAAGGTGAGAGTGCGACTGCTTTCAGCTGTGATGCAGTCCTACAATCAAATTGCCTGCTGGCAATTATGAACATGGTCACTTGGCTAAGAAGGCCACGGTTTTTTTTCTGGCAGTGGAACCTCAGGAATAGTGCAGGAACAAAAAAAGTCCAAGAAAAAATAAATGCAATCCCCATTGACATAAATCAGCCTGATCGTCATGTGTAACATCAACAATATCTCACATAATTATAAACCCATAATCAGACAGACATATATATACAGAAACTTCGACCTCGGTATCCCTCTCCCTGGTGCCTGGTTTACATTCACTTCCCTGGTCACAATGGGAAGGAAAAGCAGACAGAGGAATGCAATGTCCAATCTCCGTTGTATCAAAAATAAACAGCAGTTATATTGTGTAACTTATCATGAAGTGAAGTAAATCACTTTCAGCTTTGTGCATCTGAAATTGGGTCTCAATCACTATTGGACAACCCAGGCTAAGGGCACATTCCTCCATCACAGTCTGCATGCATAATATGTTACTCCTGGTGTTTAAATGAAGCCAAAATCCCCGCATGCAACTTCAGTTCAAGTTATGATTAGAATCGACTGCCATCTATCAAATGGAATAAATCCTCTCCTCATTAATGTTCACCTATGCCCTCACCAATTATGATGCCATTGAGTCCTTCAATATGCTTCTGGCTTCCAACGCACCTCATTCCGTGTGATACCATGTGGAGATAAATGTGATATTATGCAGTGATAATATGGTCAGGAAAGGTGGTCAGGAAGCACCTGAATCAACTTGAAGATGATTATATTAATCAGTTACATGTGCAAGACTCTAGCACGTGCCAGCAAATCTCAGGTACAGACTGCAGTACGTTTTGATTGCTTTAATTTTTTTTCTACAATATTCTGCACCAAGACTAGTGTGGGCACAGAAAGTAGGTTGAAAGTTAGGATTGACATTCTTTAAAGCAGTTAAGTGATTTTATTAAAATCTATTTCATATGCTCCTCTTCAACCATCCCACGATATCCAATAATTGTCTCGTTTCCATCATATTGAATTTCAATGGGTGGAACATTTAGAACTGTTTTGACGTATTTAAATGAATCCAATGTGCTAAAGATTACCAAAAATGCAGGAAGACCATCCCAGGGTCAAATTCTTTGTAAAACAGGAAAGTCAGAGTAATGAGAAACATTACTGATTTTACACATGCACAGTACAGGTGCAAACTTCAACGTTACATCGGGCTTTTTTAATCTAACTGATTGGATTATTTAAATTCATAAATGAATTTACTGACTTCGGAAACTGCAATGAAAGATGAAAGAAATAGTACATTTTCGCAAATCATTAATAAAGATCCACTCCGGACTTTTCTCAGTCTGTCCCTGCATAATTCTCTCTACCCCATGGAATGGAATTCAGCATATACGTGGCCCCATGTAATACAAATCCATGGACTCCTGGGTTTCAACATCAGTGCACTGAATCTGCCTTCCATGCATTCCTGCACGCACAATAATTCTACACTTTCCCTGCACTTGTATATCCATCAGATTACAGGAAAAGGCCAAACTGACACATAAAGAGATGAGGATGACTGAAAACCAAAAACAAAATTAGGACATTCAGCACCAGAGCTTGTTCTGCAACTCAATGGCATGGTTGTTGCCTTGTTGCTTTCTTTCACTCCTGGACTTTTTCTGCACTCATTTAGTAACTTTAGCTACATAAATCAGAATCAGAATCAATGGTTGACTTCACATCAATTACTATTTCCATTGGCAACAGCATGAAACTGTCAGATATTTGAGATTGACACAAGAAGCTGGACGAACTCTGCGGGGCAAGCAGCATCTCTGGAGGGAAGGAATGGATGACGTTTTGGGAAACGTTACCCATTCCTTCTCTCCGGAGATGCTGCCTGTCCCGCTGAGTTAATCCAGCTTTTTGTGTCCATCTTTGGTTTAAACCAGCATCTGCAGTTCCTTCTTGCAGATATTTGAGACATTGGTGCCCTAGCTAAATCTGAGTTGCTTCCACCTTACGACCTGTGACATCCTTATTAATTTCTATTTCCATTTCCATAACACTGTCCCTGCTTGAGATCTTATGCCGCTGAGAATGCCATCTCCGCCTTTGGTACCTCTCGACTTGATTGTCCCAATTTACTCTTGACTGGCCGATCTCCACAAATCTGAAAGGTTGCTGAAGGTTGTGGCAATTTTTGCTCTGACAATATCAACAGAAGTTTCTCAGGAAACTTCTGACGATAACAGAAGTTTGGCTCACTGACGTCAATGAAAAAGCTGTGACTTGTCAGCTGAGTCATTCAGAGATATTACCGTTTCAGGTATGTATATTTTTATTCATCAGAAAAAGCAGACATTCTCCTGGAGATTCTCTCTATGGAGTCTTCCAAAGTCAAAAGTACATTGAGCTTTTTTATTCTTAAGGTCAAAGATAACAGCAGGTAATTCAATACAACTTCCATAGCTACAAAGATGGCAGTCATAGACTATGAAGGGGAAAGTTGGCAGCTGTGAACAGTTCACAAACTCACCCTTGGGGAGTGTCCTAATGTTCTATGATTGGTTCAGAAAGTGGTACATGGCATTCTTGACGCATGGACTCAAAGATTCAGCTGCTGGAGGTGACAGATGGTACATTTGTGGTGGTCGCGGGTTGTGGTGTTGGTGGAGGTAGCTGTGGGAGGCCATACAGCAACTCTGTGAGTGAATGAATCGGGCTCAACATATGGCAGATGCATGGAGTGGCAGTGGAAGGAGACAACAGCATTGCTCTGGGCCTGGCTGACCCCAGCTTCGTCAATCCAGTGTCATCAGGCAAGAGGTACAGAAGCGTGAAAACACACAACTCCAGATTCAGGGACAGTTTCTTGCCAGCTACCATCAGGCTACTGAACCATCCTATCACCAACTACAAAGCAGTCCTGAGCTACCATCTACCTCATTGGCCTATCTTTAAATGGACATTACTGGACTTAATCATGCACTAAACATCATTCCTTTTAACCTGTATCTGTACACTGTGGATAGTTCGATTGTAATCATGTATAGTCTTTTCGCTGACTGGTTAGCATGCAAATAAAAAGCTTTTTGCTGTACCTTTGTACACATGATAATAAACTAAACTAAACTAAAGACACAGGCCTTAAAGTGAGAAACTAAGAAATTGCATACAACCTTAGGCCAAAATTGGACTTTTCAGACACTTGGGAATTGCAAGATTAGATTAGATTAGGTTAGATTCGTTATTGTCATTCAGACCTTTCGGTCTGAACGAAATTTTGTTTCCCTGCAGTCATACATATAATTTAAAAAATGACAAAAACACACAATCAACACAAATTTAACATCCACCACAGTGAGTTCACCAAACACCTCCTCACTGTGGTGGAAGGCAAAAACTTAAAGTCTCTGTCTCTTCCCTCTTTGTTCTCCCTCTGTGCCGAGGCGACGGTTCAAACTCCGCGGGTGGTCGCTGCCTCCGCCACAGCTCCGAGGCCGAGTCGGGTCTCCGCTGCCGCTGCTGCAGCCGCTGCAGCCGCTGCCGCCGCCACAGCTCGAGGGCCGAGTCGGGTCTCCGCTGCCACTGCCTCCGCCACAGCTCCGAGGCCGAGTCGGGTCTCCGCTGCCGCTACCTCCGCAACAGCTTCGGGGCCGAGTCAGGTCTCCGCCGCCTCCGCCACAGCTTCGGGGCCGAGTCGGGTCTCCGCTACCGCTGCTGCGGCTGCTGCAGCCGCTGCCGCCGCCACAGCTCCAGGGCCGAGTCGGGTCTCCGCCGCCTCCGCCACAGCTTCGGGGCCGAGTCGGGTCTCCGCTACCGGCGCCGGAATGTGGCGACTCTTTGCGTGCTGTTTGAGAAGAAGACCTATGATATGATAGTATGATTTGACTGGACAGCACACAGTACACATGACAATAAACTAACTGACACTGACTGACACTGACATGTTTACTATATTTGAGATTGACAAAAGGTTTAATGTGAGCACACGGTAATTGAAAAGACACCACTGAATGTTCTGAAGAACGGTCTCGACCCGAAACGTTGCCTATTTCCTTTGCTCCATAGATGCTGCCTCACCCGCTGAGTTTCTCCAGCATTTTTGTCCACCACTGAATGTTCAAACACCTTTGCTGATACAAAGTCATTCATATGGATGGTCTAAAAGCTTCTGTGGACAGAAATCTCAAAACAGATGTTGTCCATATGTATATTCCTTCCACAGATGCTACCTGACCCACAGAGTTCTTCCAGCACTTGGTGTTCTCCTCAAGATTTCAGCATCTGCAGTTCCTTGCATTTCCTGTGTACCCAAAATTGATGTGGTAGGGATTGACACTGTTGAGTACACCATCCCCAATTATTGCTGGAGAGGCAAAAATCCCTTTGATCATGTTTGATGTGTAAAAAAGGAAGTCTGGTCTGAAGGATCCTTCACCTCTACCGCAATGGTGAGAAATAACTTAAACTGAATGTGGAGACACGAGAGACTGCAGATGCAAGAGCCTTGAACAAAAAAACCAAGTATCAAAGGAGCTCAATGGGTCAAGCAGCATCATTGGAGGGAAGGGGACACAAAGTGCTAGAGTAACTCATTCAGTCAGGCAGCATTTCTGGAGAAAAAGGATGGATGACGTTTCAGGTAATGACCCTTCTTCAGACTGAAAGTACAGGAGATGGAACTGGAGATAATAAAAGGCTGGCAACAGATGACCAAGGTGATAACGAAGGGGAGGGGATAGAAAGACAACAATTTGGGTCGGGACCTTTATTCAAATTGAAAGTGTCTAATTTGATGTAGGCCATTTAACATACTCCATCATTGCCTTACATCTTGGCTGTTGCAACTGATCTCATGGCCCAGCAGACAGACAACATTGTTTTTTTCACAAAGCTATCTTTTAATTTCAAACTGCTTTCTGCTTGGAATGTACATCAGAACTGTTTTCTGAAGACTGATTCTTGTTGGAATTAATGTCTGCTTTGTTCACACAATCTTATAACCCCTGAATAATCCGTAACAAGGCCAAATTTTGAAGTAGACTTACAGGGACATTTTAATCACTGCAGTGAGTGTATCTCACATCAGGCCAATGATGAATTTCTGACCCAACATCACCAAAGCCCAATGTGCTCTCATCGTTATGCCACTCACACATCACCTTGTTCACACCTACACTGACCCTTGATTAAGCAATCCTCCCACTTCAAAACTCTCAATCTTTTTTCCCCAAACTCTACAGCCTCGCCCCTCCCCTTTCAGCAAGTTCCTCTGCGCCTCCAACCATTAGAGGTGTCTTCAATCCTCTTATTCTGTTCTCTTGCTTAACTCCAATCTTGATCATTTTATCACTAGTTACCAAGACCCAATGTGTTCAATTCCCTCCCTCATTCTCTCCCTTCCTTTTCTTTAAGCAATTCTTTAAAATGGACCTCTCTGGTATATGTTTTAGATCGCAGGTCCTTACATCTCCTCACATAGCCTAATATCAAGATTATTTTGTGACCTTGAACCTCTGAACCTTCCAAATTTGTGGTCGGCAGGGCAGTACTCTGCATATCGCCAACTTGGATGTGTTGTGCACACTAACGTGCTGTTAGCACCCCCCTAAAACTATCTAGTGAAGGTGATTTGACTATATTGGTGTCTAGTTTATTCCATTCCCTTAAGGTTCTTACAAAGAATGAGTTCTTATAAATATCTGACCTGGCGAATGGGGTTTCTATTTGCTTATCATTACTCTTTCTTGTTCTGCTTTCTGTTGAGCATGTTATGTATCTATCTACAGTTATGCTCACAATCCCCTTTTGAATATTGTACAACATGGCTAGTCTGTTCCTTGCCCTTCTTGTTTCCAGCGTTTCCCACTCCAGGTACGTCAGCATCTGGGTGACACTGCTACCTCTATTGTAGTTCCCGATGCAAAAGTGTGCTGCTTTCCTCTGTACCCCTTCTAGTTTGTTGATATGACCAGTTTTGTATGGGTCCCAGGCGCATGAAGCGTATTCCAGTAAGGGTCTAACCAATGTTGTATATGATGTGGTTTTCACTTCCTTTGGGCAGAACCAGAGGTTTCGTCTAAGGAATCGTAATGTCCAGTTGGCTTTAGTGACCGTGTTGTCCATATGTTCCCCCCATGAAAGCTTGCTATCAAGATGAACTCCAAGGTATGGTTGTGAACTTGTACGATGAAGTATTTGTCCACAGAAGACATAGTCTCGAATAGGTGGTTTCTTCGTGTTTGAAATTACCATAATTGAGCATTTGGTTGGGTTGAAGCTCATCTTCCATGTGTTTTGCCATAATTCCAAAGACTTCCTCTTGTAAGGAGTTCATATTCTCCACATCAGTAACAGGTTCATCTGTGAAGAGTCTTGTTTTACAATTTACCTGTATGTGTTCAGGTAGATCATTAATGTATGTCAGGATCAACAGTGGCCCAAGGACCGTGCCTTGCGGTAATCCTGACAGTACTTGTTCTTCTAAAGAAATGTTTCCTTCACAGGCCACCCTCTGCATCCGATTTGTGAGAATGTCCCTAATCCAGTTATGTAGACTATTTCTGATGCCATAGTAATCCAGTTTTCCTAGGAACCTTTCATGAGGAACTTTATCGAACGCTTTTGAAAAGTCCAGGATTGCCATATGATTAGATTTCGCCTTATCTAATGCCCTTGTGATGTCATCAATAGTGACAATAAGCTGTGTTTCCATTAAACGTTTTGCTCTGAAGTAATGTTGTGAGTCCACCAGTATCCCATTCTTTTCCAAATGGTCCATGATGAGAGAGAGTATAATGTGTTCCAAGATCTCACATGTAACACTGGACAGCGAAACATGTAAGATCGACTTGAAGAGCTTTGTGAAAAATAGTGGCACCATACACTGGACATAATCAACATGAAGGGCCTTAGATTCCCCAGATATATTTTAATAATTGATTTGATTATCCAGTCCAAATAAATATCAGTGTGTGTAGGGATGTCTTGTGGCAATAGATCAGGCCTTCCTGGCATAAATAACATAATGAAGTGGAAAAATACTAAAAATAGAGGAAGTTCATCATGCCCAGCGGTAAAGTGAAACCTTCTCCAATTCTGGGGATGTAGTATACTTTTGTTTATGAACAAATTGTGAGATATATGTGATATAGAGGCTGAGCACTGATTTTCCAGCACCCTCAGTTCCAGAGCCTTTCTGGATTATCCCTTTTTCTGGACCAGCAGAGGTCACATGATAATTAAACGACAGTGCACCCCTGGCCCCTATCGTGTCCCTGAAGCACCATGGAGTGCCGGAAACTTCAATAAAACGTAAGCTGAATGTGAATGCAATGGTTGCTGACCCAGCCCCCAGCTCCCACCATCTCCCCAGCCATTTAGAGCCCCAGCTTCAGATCCCACCCCCCACTCGCAAAGTGCAACACCGAGCCCTTCTTCACCCACTGCATGTTCCAACATGGCTCTTGTTGCGGCTCACGTTTAAACCATAGGGAAGCACTATCTTTATGTCGCTGCCCCCTCCTACATGCCCCCCTCACCCCCTCACCGGAGAGAACGCTCACCACTCACAACACCATCTGTGACCGCTCAGGGAATTTCAACTGAGCTTTCGTAATTTTGTCCAGTTTTATCGGGGGTGGGGCAGACCATTAGTTGCCAGAAAGCCGCTGTTCAACCTACATTACAACCAAGCAGAGGATAGTCACGTAGTTGTCATGCTTATTTGACTATATTTAATGTTTATTTGTTAATATTACAAAAAAGCCGTATTGAGATTTGGACACTTTAGAATGTTTAGAAGATCAAGATTTGCCGTGTAGCTCATCATTCAGCATAAAGGTGTGAATAGATTAATCACTTTTAAGTCTTGCTGTGGGGTCAAGGAAAGAGCGTTCACGTCGCAGCCCTGTTTCCACCAATCTTTCCACCACCACGCACAAGAAGCACAAGAAGCGCAAGACAGACACCATTGCATGCAGATGCTGAGAAGCGTGTTCAGCTCTGGCTAAACTACCTCTAATCTTGTGTGTGGACTCAAAGAAGAAGCCGTGCAGTGTAACTTAACTTTAAAAACGCTTCTAAATTAACAAAGGGAGCTGCCCAAACACAACTCAAAGTCCTTTAAATGATACAAACAGTCTTGTTGCCATTTGAAAAATACAACCAGGGATGTAAACTTACTGCTGAGCTTGTCAGACATTCTTTCCCCTCAGGTATTGTATTTGTTTATACATTTCAGTGAGTAAACCAGAACCACACAAAGTAATATAAGGAATCAAGGTTTTGAGTTGAAAACTAATTTTCAATAAAGCTTTTCAATAATCATGGGAATATTAAATAATCAATAATTTAAATTTCAATACATCTGTGAAATAAAATTAATCTTCATGTATGTAATATTAAAGTAATGAATGCAAATTTAGACAGCGCCTTCCAAAGCAGAATATCAAATCTTATCTGTATACTTGAGTTTACATACTCAATTTTATACAGTCAATGGAGACATATTGTAAAGAATATAAGATTTGCATAAGATTTATGAAGTCATTAGTCTCTTTTTCACATTCAAAGGCACAGTGCCAGATAGGTAGTTGTTTAAAGATAAGCATAACCCAGTGATAGAATCAATTTAACTCTCCGCATTTTAGTAAAATGTGTGAAGTGAATGAAAATTTTAAAAAATAATAAAAGTGCCAACACTACAAAGACTCATTAAAAACAACACAATTATAAAACGGGACTACTGCACAGTAAAATATCTAATGAGCCTCTTCGATAGAGTATCAGCGTATGTGGAGAGTATCAACAACTGTTGATGTTTAGCTTAGTTTAGAGATACAGCGTAGAAACATTCGGCCCACCAACCAGCGATCCCCGCACATTAACACTACCCAACACACTAGGGACAATTTTACACTTACTCCAAGCCAATTAACCTACAAGCCTTTACTTCTTTGGAGTGTGGGAGGAAACTGAAGATCTCGGAGAAAACCCATGCAGGTCACGGGGAGAGCGTACAACTCCGTACAGACAGCACCCGTAGTCAGGATGGAACCCGGGTCTCTGACGCTGTAAGACAGTAGCTCTACCACTACACCACCATGCAGCCTTCGATGTTGTGGAGAGAACTGGTGCCAGGTTTCAAAATGGTAACCTGAAGGAAAGGAGCGTGCATTTATTAAAAAAAAAATAATATTCCAATGTTATTGTAATGATCTTAAACCTCCTAACAATCTTAAGCCTCCTAACAAAGAGGCTTGTTGTGTCTAACAGGGACACATTATGATTATGGTAACAGAACTGCTATCAATTAAATATAGTTTGATCTCAGTTGTGTTGATGTTAAAAAATAGTGAGCTGAATAGGCCAAATTGAGCTGACTGGCCATAGGGAAACTCAGTGTGAGGTTTCTTCTTCTTCTTGCATATGGCGTGTACAGCCTAAAGTTGTAGGTCAACTTGTTCTATTTGATCTAATTGTTTGTGCACGTCGGGTTGATTGCATTAGTCGAAACAGGGTAGACCACATGAAGGTTGCAATCTCCCACCCCTGTGAGCCACTCAAGGGTCAGCTTATTCAAACTTGAACGCATGTTCAGCCAAATGTGCAGGTCCAAAGTAATCAAGGGATCACATGCCAGGGCATCTGACTCCTGCTTCACCACTGGCTTGTTATTGAGCCCAGCAACAGGCATCCAAATCACTGAAGTTTAAAGGCTGGATGTAGTATGTACTTAGTCACCCAGTTTTATGCCAAGAAGGACAAGTGTATAGTCATAAACCCCATACTGCCCAATTGGGCCACCATTGTTGTAAAAAAGATAAATGCTTGACACAAAATACTGGAGTAACTCAGCGGGACTGGCTGCATCTATGGATAGAAGGAATGGGTGATATTTCGGGTCGAGACCCATCTACAGTCTCGACCCGAAATGTCACCCATGCCTTCTATCCAGAGATGCTGCCTGTTCCGCTGAGTTACTCCAGCATTTTGTGTCTACTGTGTAAACCAGCATCTGCAGTTTCTTCCTCTGCAGATACATTTTTGAGTTATTTTACCTTTAATTTGGTGCATTTAATTATGTGATTAGATATTTAACAAATGTTAATTAATCCTCTGTAATTTATTTGTTATTATTTTTTTAAACATTTAGATATATTTCATCATTTTATTAAACATGAGACTCATTTAAAACCAGTTCATATGTCTGGGGGTGGGATTTCAGGACTAGTCATCACTTGCAAACAGCTCCACCTTGCCGATGCAGAAAATCGTGTACATCCGGCTACTATGTGCAAAAAAACTGACAGAGCATCACAGGCACCGAGTCTACCAGAGGAGGTGTCTGACAGAGGTGATGTCCAGAGGGATCAGACCTATTGATATAGTACATCCACTTCCAACAATCACCACGATTAATAAGGGTGATGATCTATCATTCTATTATTAATGTCACTCTATTAGACGTAAATCAACACAGAATCCTTAATGATTGTTGACTATGTTTTTCCCTCAAGGAATTATCGAGAGCGAAATTTGTTCTTTTGCCTGCTTGCGTTTGTTTTGTCCAAGTCACCTGGTAACCTGAGCTAGAATTATTGATTACCAAATCTAATGATAGGTCCCCAAAATATTCATATACAATTTACGTTAATTTAGACTAAAATTTAGTAAGAGATTTCCAGTAAAATTGATGGACAAATATATTTCATAGCAAAACTGTCTCAACTAATATATTGTTTTATCAATTCATTTCTTCCAAAACTCTGCCAAACTCCCGCAAATATTTGGATACTAGCTATGTTTACTTTGGTTTTAGTATTAGAGATACTGTGTCGAAACAGGCCCTTGGGTTCACCAAATCGTGCCTACCAACAATCACCCCATACACTATCCTACACACTAGTACTATCGTACACACTAGTGGCAATTTTACAGAAGCCAATTAACCTCCAAACCTGCATGTCTTTGGTATGTGGGAGGAAACCAGAACTTGTGGAAAAAACCCATGTGGTCACAGGGAGAACATACAAACTCCATACAGACTGCAATAGAATCCTGTAGTCAGGATAGAACCTGGGGTCTCTGGCACTGTAAGGCCGCAACTCTACTGCTGCATCACTATGGTACAGGGTTTTATTAGGCTGTTTAGTCGAATGTCAGTCTGAAAATAAAGATTTTAATGGTCTGGTAACAATATAATGAATTTTAATCAACGCAGCAAATGGACTATTAAACGTTAAGTGAGCAACTAATAGTTACAGCTTCTTAACAACTAAGAGTAATCACACGTTATAGAATCTGTGGCAACTGCTTGGCTATTTAAAAATAAAACTCTTAAACATTACCAACTGCAGTCTACCCACACTACGGCAGTTCAGGTAACGGAAATTGCCCTTTCAGTATTCATATATATATATATATCAAAAGAAAATCTGAGATGAAATAAAGATTCACTTTGATGCAATTAATGTGAGAAAAAACCCCACAAAATGCGAAATAAACAAGCATTATCATTTTTTATCACGGGTTCGTCATGCATGATTTTAATAAAGACAATTTTCTAGGAAAGCAACCCTTCTATAACACAGAAATATGCTGCATATATATTTAATGCAAAGATTTGATTGAAATATTAGCTGTGATAATTGTTCTTAAAGACCAATTATCTTCATTGCATGTCTGATTTGGATTACTCTTTTCATGTGTGTGTGCGATTTGCAGATTTTTACATATGCTTGATATTGACTTATAAAGGAAATAAATAGCAATGTAAGTTAATTCCACTCTGGGATAACACATCTGCTAGTACTTTTTGGCTGCAATTTGGGATTCTATTATCAACATGAATTATTTGTGATCTGACCTTCTTCTGAAAACTGCTGTGTAACTATTTGTTCCTAATATGAATGTTTGATCTTGTAGCCGGCTGATTTGATTATTCAAAAGCAACTATAATAAGACCCTGAAAATATAATTATGGAGGATTTGAAAGTGTTTCAAGTTCACTTTTACATACTGTGTAAACTAATCTGAAACCAACAGCCAAAACTGCCAAAGGCCATTTCCAATAAGGTCTTTCTCAAATCTTTCCCCGGCATCATTCGTTCATAACCTTATCCACGTTTTTTTTTCTGCCTCCCTGAAGGAATTGCACCACATCAAACCCAGCATCCAGCAGAGAAAAAACAATGAGAGAGCGGAAGAGAGAGGAAGGTAGAGAAGGGAGAGAAGGGGGATAGGAGAGAAGGGAGCGGAGGAGAGGGGACGAGGAGAGGAGAGGAAGAGGAGGAGAGGGAGAGAGGAGAGGGGGAGAAATATGTTTAAAAATGTTGTCTGTACTCAGATAATAATGGAAGATAAAAATAGAAAGTTTGGTTTATTTTAATGAGCAAGCTTAAATAGGTTATTGTTGTTTACTCACCATGATCATATTTGTCCACATATTTCCACTGGAGGATAAGCAGGTGCTAATATTTTAGTTTGATGTTCTAGATCCAACAATATATAAAATATAAGTTGAAGTTCACTGCAGGTGATTATTTAAAACTAACAGTGCATTAACATGCTCCGTCTCTCTTCAATATTGGTATCCATGAGGAAAGGCTTATGGAAAGATTCAGGGAACCAGGCATATTTTTATGCAGATTACGGTTGACATTTAAAGTTTTATTTACAATGTCCTTTCTTAATTTCAGGATTATCAAAAAATTCTTTGGACTAACTTTTGTTATTACAATTTGGTGTTTTCTCCAAAATTTGTTAGCTACAAACCATTCTATGTTTTGCTGTAATTTGGTTTCCACACTGTATATGAGGAAGCATCTCTCAAACTTATCTTAGATGAAGATTTCTATATTCTATATTATGTAAAAGCCATTTGAGATAATGCTTAAAATTTCACATTTTTTAGAATAATAAACTGTTTTATTTTATTTCTTCCTGATGTGAATTATATATATTTCATTGAATAACCTTAAATATTGTTTTCATACACCTGTTGAAACTGAAATAATGGCACCTGGAAAAAAATATTGTATCACAATACTGTCAATTAAGTATTCTTTTAAATGTTGTAAAAACATTTTTTAAATCGTACCTATCATATAATAATAAAATAATCATAATTGATTGAATGGCAAACTTTTTACTATAGAGAGAGAATAAATATCACTACTTTGTAAACTTTGGAATTGTGCAATGTGAATATTATCATATGATTTCATAACGATTTGATAATAAATTATCTTCTTCTTCTTCTTGTGTACGGCGTGCACAGCCTAAAGTTGTAGGACAACTTGTTCTATTTGATCTTATTTGATTGTGCACGCTGGGTTGATTGCATTCGTCGAAACCAGGCGGACTACGTGAAGGTTGCAATCTCCCACCCCGTAATAAATTATAAAATGGGGTAATACCTCCATTAATGTAGTTAACAATGGACTGCCATAAAGACACAAAATGCCCCTGTCAAGTATTGCATGAGCAAATTAATAAAGAATAAAAAAATGTGCAAGGAAAGCTTGAACAGTTTATACAGCCTGTTGCAATGCCAACATACTCATTTTGCCTGTTTTTTAATAATAAAAAGGGCTGACATTTTATTTTAATGTCGAGCATTTTCCATTCAAGCATTACGAGATAAAACAATGTACTGTAAGTCTTGAAAATCCCCCCAAAATTGCAGATGCTTGAAGTCTGAAATAAAAGCATTTATCGTTTTAGTCAATTTGGTCAATTTATCAATTTGGTCATCCAAACTTGGATTGGTTTCTCCAATGTAGAGGAGAGACATTGTGGGATTGAATGTAACGAATTGCAACTTCACCCGGAGAACTATTAGACTCCCGCAGCTACATATGAAAGATTGCTAAAGAGTATGGTGGTTGATGGAGATAAAATAACAGTTTGGGGAATCGCGAACGGTGTGGTCTCTCAAAATGCTGAAAGGGGAGAGGAAAACAAGATGGTGGACTGGTCCAAACAGTATAAATCTTAACTGGATAACTCTCGTCTCACCACCCTCTTCCTCCCATTTATTTTACTATTGGCATCATGTACTTTGTCAGCATCACTTCAGGTGCTGTGGAAGTAAGATAAATAGCTTCAGATGATATGAAGGGGACAGTGTTTGCAAAGATATTACCAACAGCTGTCCTGGAAAACAACATCTTAAAGCTAATTTAGAAATAATGAGCTGGTTTACAAAGAAGGGTGCAAAGTGCTGGAGTAACTCAGCGGGCCAGGCAGCAACCCTGGAGAACATGGACAGGAGACGTTTCGGGACGGAACCCCTCTTCAGGCTTGAATAAGGGCCTTCATCCAAAACGTCACCTTTCCATGTTCTCCAGGATTGCTGCCTGACCCGTTGTGTTACTCCAGTACTTTGTGTACAACAGAACTTATACTTGTCATGTGTGAATAAATTGTTTGGTGCTATTCTCTTTTACATTGCCTCAACTCATAATGTCAATCCAAATTGTGAGTATAGCATGATTGTATTATTGTGCCAGATGATAGGAGAAAGCTGACCCTTAGAATTAGTCAGATTGTGTAAAGTTTAAGCAATTCTAAACTATGAAGAAGATTTTGAGCAGAGAGATGGGGCATTGTTGTGAGCAGTCATCTTTCAAGCAAACTGCTACAGTCAAAATTGGATTGACCTAAAACTGGTATAACTAGGTATATGATTGAAACACTTAAGGCTGAATATTTGTATTGCCTATTGTATCGTGACTGTGAAGGATAGTTTTTAAATAAAATGCCACACTTAGTTCATTTCCCATTTATCTGATTAAAAGTGTGCCAATGTTAACAGCTGTAATGACTTCATTGAGCATATTTATTTAAAGCGTCTCGCCAGAAAATAGCTGAGAGCCAACTTCACATTTTGTTTGTGATGTTGGCAATGTATTAAATGTTTATCACCAACTTTAAATAAATATGCATGAAATTATCAAAAATATGCATACCGTTACAGTGCAAATCTTGAATGTTTGTCTTTTCTTCTGTTTTCTTATTGATATTCAGGACAGACTTGTTTATTAATAGTGAGAGCATTAATGCTAAGATGCTATAGAGGTTTACCTAATTGATACACTTCTGCAGTGATAATTATGATCAAAATACAAGAACACGTCCACAGCCTTCTCACAATAAATTGACCAAACTCTGAAAAAGAGATCATTGTATATCTTATTAAAAAAATAATAGCACAGTGATCTAACTGGCCAAATCAAACTGCAACATATTTGTAGGGAAATGTGATTATTTTAATTCAAGAAAGTGACACATGTAAAATTGCTTCAACTAGGGATGTTTATATTGAGAATGATTTAAAAATAAACAACAGGCATATCAGTAAAATATTACTAACTATGGCCGACTAGTCATGTTTGGATGGCCATTCTCATAGTGTTAGTTTGAGGTGATCATACAATTTGTCAGCCTGAACCATTTAGTTGCATGGAGCACTTAGACTCATTAGAAGTACAACATTCCCTGTCACCTCTGGAGTATTCTTATTGTTGCAGACCCACCATTGCAGACAGGATAGCTTTGTTAAACATGCATTTTGTATAAGCAAATACATATTGCACTACTCCCCCAGGTTAAATTATAGATTTAAATCAAAAATTAATTCTGTCTAATTAAGAACATAGTAAAAAAATTAACCCGCTTTACCACATCAAGCAAAACTACAAGCTATTTGAAGCTATCAGAGTCGTTTTTATTTAATACTCTGCTTCTCAAGGCTTTCACCAGTCCTCTGATTTTCATCACATCGTGTTTAACTGTTAGAAGAAACAGCAATATAAAAATGCATCCTCTTGTTAGCATTTCACACGTTTTGTGGGAGGCATTTTTTGTATTCCATACACTCTCTTAAATGCAGCTAGCACAAAGGCACAGTGCTCCTTATATCCAATTCAACATTTAGGTGGCTAATGGGTCAAGATTTAGATCTTTCATTGTACCCACACCAGCTACCAGAATATAATATGTGGCTCTCCTGCCCTTTGTGTGGAAGTCAGGTTAGATATGGGCCTGTCCCATTTACGCAACTTACCCGGCGACTGCCGGCACCCATCATAGGTCGTCGCAGATCGCCGAAAATGTTCAACATGTTGAAAATTCAGCGGCGACCAGAAAGACGCTACGACTCTTTGGGCGACTGAGGAGACTACTCATGACCATACAGGTGACATATTGGCAAAATATCGCGGGGGGAAGCCTCTAAGTTTGTGAGTAGTCGCCCAAAGAGTCGTACCTTGTTTTGGTCGCCGCTGGATTTTCAATATATGTGGATGCAGAGCTCTAACTTTAAAATAAGATGGTCTGTACAGTATATCTTAAAATATATAAAAGAACAGAATCTAGATTCTAGGGAGACATTCAACCTTTTTTTTCCTATTTGCATCCAAAATATACAGTAGCAAGCAATCTGGCAAAAACTCACAAAGCTATCAGTTAACAACCCAACTGCAAGCCACAAATGCTTCATGTTCACACTGACAATCCCATGTCTTTTATGGGTCAAAATATGAGTGGATGTAATTTGATCCCTCCTTTAAATATCAATGTGGGAATGACCCTACCAAACCATCCATGCAAGTTGCCACTTCAACTGAAAATAATGCTCTTGGGATGTGGAATTGTTTGGTACCAAGCCCTATTTAAATAGGTTTGTTCCCGGTGTACAGGATGAAATTTAACCTTGGCTATTATGTTGCTGTTAAAATCTATTTATCAGTCCAAGAATATTTATAATTACATTCAATTGTTTGCCTCGGCTACAGAAACAGAAAAAAAGACTGGAAAGCCTTTTATCTGGCAACAAAATATTTAGAATTACAAATGGCACAATGTCAACAGGTCTTTTGTGTGTGATGTTGATGTTCCATAAATCTGTTCTGAGTGCACCATGAATATAACACAGAGATCACTGGACATGTACAGTGACATCAAATGACTTCTAATGCACACTTTGACACCAGTTGCAAAATAATAAGTCCCTTCATGCCTCAGAAACCAATGGATTTTGCATAATTCTTCTTCTTAGGCCCCCTTCGGCCATGGCTGACCATGGGTGTCTCCAGGGTGCTATTCCCTATATGGGGGATGCCTGTGCGTGACTTTGTTTAACATGGGGAGACTGGTGCACAGACAGCAACCCCACAGTCCTTGACAGATCTGGGTCAGGATCCAGTGGCATGCAGTCCAAGACAACCGGGGACCCTTTTCTGCTGCAGCCTTAATCCGCCTTCCCAGCCGTTGTGACGCTCCACTAAGGTCAGCCATCATCCTCTGCCTGTTCCACCGTTGAGGTCTTGGTTGGATTGCTCTTTGTCAGAGACCTCCCCATCGACCTTACCGCCATGGGTGACCCTACCAGGAGCATAGCTCCAGACGGCATCGCTCTTGGGATCTCAGGTCCACACAGGCTTCTCCACCACGACAAGATGACAATCCACGGAGATTGCTTAAAGACAAACAGATAATGTATATATAGACACCCATTTGATTTTGCCAGCTGGGCTGTTTGACTGAATATGATATCACCCTCACATTTTTGAATCATATTCCACTGGCATACAAGGTGCCCCAGACACCAAGTAACTCATGTCACCATGTAACAGAATCAAGGGACATGGGGAGAAAACAGGAACGGGGTACTGATTTTGGATGATCAGCCATGATCATATTGAATGCTGGTGCTGGCTCGAAGGGCCAAATGGCCTACTGCTGCACCTATTTTCTATGTTTCGATTATCGCCTCTCCTGGCCAGGAGGAAGAAGAATCCTAATGAGGCTTTCCCACATTCAGCTGGAAAGAGTTCTAATATTTCTTGGATGTCACAGGGGAATTCTACTGCTATAGATTCCTCCCACCCAGCTTCCTGTGTAAGGGCCTTGCTGACAACCCTTTCCACCCTTCCCTGCCTTAATTTGCCTCCTCATTGACATGTGGCCGATGGCTGGTGCTAATCTCGAACTACAATGTCAACCAGCTGCTTCTTTCCACACGTTTGAGATAGGCCGCTGGTGGTTTGGATCAAAATGAGGTGTGGCCACTATGGGCATTGCCATTTGCTGCCTTTACATGGGAACAGTCCTTCCACTTAGCCGCCTTCCCATCCTCAGCAGTCAGAATTGCAATTACATTTGTATATTGTGTTCAGAAATTACATCAAACAGAATGAAATCTCCTCCACCTTACACTATTTTGTTCCTCAAAATTCTAAGATTATTTCTAATTAATCAGGGTGCTTTTTTAAATATATGGCATGTAACATGCATTAGGATTTCTATCGAAGAACAGAAATCCTGATCTCATGCAGCTTAGTAAAAAAACCTGTGACTCAGAGCAGTGATGTGCCTGTGTCCTGTACATCTACACACTCGACACGTGTGACCATCTGACAGTGGAATCTGCTTCGAGAGTGAAGCGAAATGGCTGAAATTCCACTCATTTATAATTTTAATCTCGACCAACACCTTCACTTCTGCTCTCATAAAAGGCAATTAAAATGAAGGCAGCAGATGTCGGTTTGTTTTCTGTGACTGGAGTTCGCTGTGGTATCTTCTCCTACCTTAAGCGTGCCTTGTGTGAAGGTTCTGCACATATCCCAGTCCCAGCTGCATGTAGACTGTGCTCACTACAGCTGCAACTAAAGCAGCAAGGTGAGGGGAGGAAACTCTTCTGGGAGGGGGAAGCAAATTAAAGCTCACCGCAGGAAAGTTGTGCCGCTGGCAATCTCCTTATGCAACAGCTGCAGATACAACAACTATCATCTGACATTTTGACATATACGTTGTGCAAGGCAGCGTGAGCCAATGCCTTCGCTATCACAAAGGGTTTGAAGTCCCAGCCTTAAGCAAAACAGGTGTATGACATCCTGTTGCTAGTCTTCAGGGGGTATGGGCACTAGGAGAGACATCTGAGGGGAGAACTGATGAAAATAACAAAGGAGGTTAGGGCTCAGGTTGACAAAATCATTGATAATATTTTATATGTAGTAGATCTGCTTGTTGACTGCAAATTGCTCTAAAATTACTCACAGAATGTAGGCCACAGCCATATAAAAACAGCTCATCATTCATCAGATTTAGAAATTAAAATTCCTTCATAGGACATCATTCCTGAACAGTTACTAAATGTCTTACTTATGTAAACACAGTTTTTTTTTGCTGCGCTAACTCTTTTTTGCTGTATAATAGCTACCCAGAGGCTTAATTTTCATCCCTCCGTTTTGTGTGCTATTTTAGCTTATCTTTGTCAGAACCGGCTTTCTAAGGGTAGACTCTAGGTTACATTGTCCTGCCTACTAAACATCACAGGGTTCCTGTGACCTATAGCAAGGTGTATGGGGAAAATATAACATCTTTTAAAATAAACTTTCAGCAGTGAAATATTCTATTCACCTTTGATGTATCCTTTAGAATAAAAAGGTTAATTCTCCCCACAAAAACCATTTTCCCACTGGTTATCCTTGGCGGAATTGACACTCAAGAAAACATAAACTGTCCTTTTCATTTGAAGGCACTAACCTGACCATTCCTTCCTTCTCCAAAGGCCATTGTTAGCTAATTATTGGAAGACATGAGGAAGCTGTTCAGGTAACGATGCATTCCGTGAATCACTTTCCCTAGGCAAAGCAGCTAACCTCATCAATGCAGGATCAGAGGAGACCAGAGAGATATCTCGCCAACACAGGGAACAATACCATGGGATTTATGGACTTGTGCCATGTTCTTTTTTCAAATGTCGGCATCACTGGCAAAGGCAAAATGTATTCTTCCCCAAAACACAAATTGCTGGATGAATGTGTAGGAAGGAACTGCAGATGCTGGTTTAAACTGAAGATAAACACAGAATGCTGGAGTAATTCAGCAGGACAGGCAGCATCTCTGGATAGAAGGAACATTGAGAAAAACATTTTTCACACAGAGAGTGGTGAATCTCTGGAACTCTCTGCCACAGAAGGTAGTTGAGGCCAGTTTATTGGCTATATTTAAGAGGGAGTTAGATGTTGCCCTTGTGGCTAAAGGGATCAGGGGGTATGGAGAGAAGGCAGGTACAGGATACTGAGTTGGATGATCAGCCTTGATCATATTGAATGGCGGTGCTGGCTCGAAGGGCTGAATGGCCTACTCCTGCACCTATTTTCTATGTTTCTATGTTTCTATGAACAGGTGACCTTTCCGATCGAGACCCTTCTTCAGACTCAAGTGCTGGAGGAACACAGCGGGTCAGGCAACATTTGTTAAAAGAATGGACAGACAGTGTGTCGGATTGGGACCCTTCAAAACAATATGTTTGTTTTGCCCAGTCTAACAAGAGGATTGTGCTGAATCACTGTCTTAAAGCGCTGCAGCTCTTCTGGTGCTGTTGGGCAGATGTTCCAAGGTTTAGATCCACAACAATAAAGGAGTGACCATATATTTTCAAGTCAAGGTGCAGAGACTTGGAAAGGAACTTGCAAATGCTGATGCTCCATGTATGCGAAGCATTATCCTTCTTGGTGGTGGAGGTCGTGGATTTGTGACATACCATCAGAGTGGCCCAGGTGAGAAATGGCAGGGTATTTTTGAAGACAAAACACTCTTTGGCCATTTGTGCTGGAATTGTTGGAGCACTACTCAGTCAGGAGTATTCGATCATTCTTCTGACGAGTGCCTGTGGATGGTAGAGAAGCTATGGGGTGACAGATGAGCAATTACTCACTGCAGAATGCCCACCTCTCAGCTGCTTTTGTAGCCACAATATTCATGAGAGTGATCTAACAGGTTCTGTTCAGTGCTGACCCCCAGGTCATTGATAGTGGGGACTCCGTGCTGATAAACCCATTAAATGTGACGGGTAGGGAACTAGACTTTCCATTGTTATAAATGGCCATTTGCTATTGCCATTGATGGTGTGAATATTATTTAGCCAACTGTTCTTTGTAATCAATTTCACTTCAGTCTTTAGATGTTAGACTTTGGAGATACAGTGCGGAAACAGGCCCTTCAGTCCACCGAGTCTGTGCCAACCAGCGATCATCCTGACACTAGCACTGTCCTACACAGTAGGGATAATTCACAATATTACCAAAGCCAATTAACCTATAAACCTGTAGGTATTTGTAGTGCAGGAGGAAACCAGAGCACTTGGAGAAAACCCATGCCGGCGCAGGGAGAACGTGCAAACTCCATATCCATGAGCCTATCTAAAAGCTTCTTAAATGTCACAATTATATCTGCCTCTGCCAACATCACTGGTAATGCATTCCAGGCACCCAACACTCTCTGTGTAAAAAGATTGCCACACACATCTTCAAACTTTCCCTCTCTCACCTTAAATCTATGTGCTCCACCCTGTTTCCACCCTGAGAAAAAAGTTCTGATTGTCTACCTTATCTATGCCTCATAAGTTTATATATTTCTACTTAGTCTCCGATTAACCTCTGATGTTCCAGAAAAAACAATCCAAGTTTGTTCAACCTCTCCTTACAGACAGCACCATCTAATCCAGGCAGCATTTTGGTAATTTAGAAACAAGGAACTGCAGATGCTGGTTTACAAAAGTGCTGGAGTAACTCAGCACTCAGGCAGCATCTCTGGAGTACATGGATAGATGATGTTTTGGGTTAGAATCCCTCTTTGGACTCAGCAGTCTGGTAAACATCTTCTGCACCCTTTCTGAATCCTCCACATCCTTCCTGTACTGGGGTGAATAAAACTACACACAATCTTCAAAATTCTGCAAACCAAAGTAAGTCAGTCAATCAGTCAATCAGTCAATTTTATTTGTATAGCACATTTAAAAACAACTCACATTGACCAAAGTGCTCTACATCAGTGTAGATGCTAATGTGCTACATACAATGGTACACAGACCTAACAATACATACATAAACTGTTTACAGCGCTCCCTCAGAGGGCCTCAAAAACGCTAGGGAGTAGAAATAGGTTTTGAATCTCAATTTAAAGGAGTCGATGGAGGGGGCAGTTCTGATGAGGAGAGGGATGCTGTTCCACAGTCTAGGTGTTGCAACCGCAAAAGCGCAGTCACTATAAAGTCCTATAAAGCTGCAACACGACTTCCTGGCTCTTATACTCAAAGCCCCGACCAATGATGGCAAGCACACCATATGCCTTCTTTACCAATCTATCTCTTTGTGTTGCCAGTTTTTGAGTGAATAGAAAGATTTACTGCTTGCCAGGTTGTTCCAGGATTTCGAACCAGCAATAATAAAGGATTAAGCATATATTTCAAAGTCAAGATGCAGTGTGACCTAGAAAGGAACTTGCAGATCTGGTGTCGGATGAATGTGAAGCTTTTTTCATTCATATTATGAGGTTTTTTCAAAGATGTCAACCCTCTTCAGAATCATTTTTGTTTCAGTAAGGAATAAAATCAGTAAATCTTTGAAAAGATTTTGAAATCTTTAAAAACCCATGACCCAGATCTTTCTCCCCCCTACTCCAATCAATCTGAAGAAGGGTCCTAACCTGAAACGTCGTTTCCCTCCACAGATGCAGTCTGACCTATTGAGTTCTTCCAGGATTAGTTGTTTACTCAAGATTCCAGCATCTTGTGTCTCCATTAAGACTGAGATAGGCAGGATTTTAGGCCTTAAGGGATTCAGAAATTAAGCAAAACAGGCAAGAATATAGAACACAAACAAAGTTAGACAAATCATTAACTTATTAAATAGAACAGAGGCTTGGAATTTTCCATCCCAGTGTGCAGTGGAGATGGAGTTGTTGTCGCATTAAGGTACAACCTACTCCTTCTTACAATCAGTTTCTGAGGTGTGGTGCAATGCCCAACGATGGATTTGCAAATAAAATCACTAAATACATTCAAGCTTCTTTAGCTCCCAAACCTCAAGCAGTCCCGCAGATAAACGGCTCACAATTGTGTACTACAATGAGGAAAGCAAGCTGATTGGTGTATTTTTGTGAATATTTGCAAGCCAACATCAGAAAAATGGCTCACTGTGGTCCTTCCAATCACCAGGCTAATTGCACCAGCAATTTCAACAGCTTTTTCAACATGGAACTATCAAGAAGGACAACATAGTCATAGAGTGAAACAGGCCCTTTGGCCCAACTTGCCCACACCAGACAACATGTCCCAGCTACACTAGTTCCATCTGCCCGTGTTTGGTCCATATGCCTCCAAACCCGTCCTATCCATGCACCTGTCTAACTGTTGCTTCAACATTGCAATAGACAGCCATAAGGAGACTGTGCACTCCTCTGCCATCCACCTCTAGTCAATGATGTCTTATTGACAGGACTTCTATTTCTACCCACAGATCAAGCTTAGTGAGAGGAAAGAATAGATAGTTGGCTACTCCAGAACAAAACCTCAGAAGCTTCCCCAGCTAATAGCACTCATCCAGCATTGTACATGTCAACCTGAGGTGCCAATAGCCACTTTGATTGCAAAACCAGGATGGAAGATCGATCAGGTACCATATCGAATGAATGAATGAATACGTTTATTGGCCAAGTATGTACACATGCAAGGAATTGGCCTTGGCTCCGCTCGCAAGTAACAACATGACATACAGTAAACAATTATAAATAAAACAGAAAACATTAAATCATTAAGAATAAAACATTATATTTTAAACATGTGAATGAAATAAAAGGGCATTTTATTTAAAGGGCAAAAGAGCAAAAGGAGGCTACAGGCTTTTGGTTATTGAGTAGAGCCACTGCTCATGGGAAAAAAGCTGTATTTATGTCTGGCTGTGGCGGCTTTGACTGTCCGAAGTTGCCACAGCCAGATATAAAAATATATCCATACCATCATTGGAATTGCCATGACCACAGTCGAACAAAAATCACCATTTCCAAGCAACAAGACCCTTAAAGGTCTGTGGTGTCCCACATGGCTACAGAAAAGAGGTATCGGGAATGCATTGCTAGCAAATGTAATTCAGGCTTGTTTCTTTCTCAGTCAATGAATGTTTTCAAGGTAGAGGGACTGGAACGTATTCCTTAAAATTAATTTGAGGACAGGATTGCTTGATCAGACTTACAAAATTGACAGGAACAGGAGCAACTAAGTTCCCTCTGTTTTACGAACATCACAGGAGATGATGGGAATAGTGAGCGTGGTCACTTCTGCAAAGCAAACCCTTCATTTCCTGTCAGTTTGGTATCTCTGATCAAACAATCCTGTCCTCGATGGAGATATTTTAGAGTAAGTTGTGAAAAGAGCATACGGTGAATTACAAGTGTAGAAATTAATTTATAAACGTTACCCCAGCCATAAGCAAGAAGACATGAAGTCAGGATTGAGCAACAGTAACAGCAATCAAGAACTCCCCAGACAAAAGCAGATGGTAAGAAGCAACTGAAAGTCTGTATGTTCCACCCATGAGAGACTGAGCTCAGTGCTGATGCCATTGTTCACCAACGAAACAACTCAATGGTCACCACTGAAAACAACTGCAGTCAGCACTTTGCTTACATTATCTCTGCAAATTCTCACTCCGCAAAATCACTGTAATGCTGGCAGACAGCACACCTAGTAAGGACAGTAAAGCCACAGGCATCCACCCAGACTTCAGAGAGATCCAGGGATCAGGTGCATGGCTATGATGTACAAAGCTATGTCCACTAGCCTGATCGTTTAGACAGGGCGGCACGGTGGTGCAGCGTTAGAGCTACTCCCCTCCAGCACCAGAGACCCGGGTTCGATCCTGACTATGGGTGATTGTCTGTACGGAGTTTTACATTCTCTCCTTGACCTGCGACTTTTCTCAGAGATCTTTGGTTTCCTCCCACACTCCAAAGACATACAGGCTTGTAGGTTAATTGAATTGGTATAAATGTAAAAATCAAATAGCCCCTAGTGTGTACAGGGTAGTGTTAATGTGCGGGGAACGCTGGGTGGTGTGGACTCGGTGGACCAAAGGGTCTGTTTCCGCGCAGTACCTCCAAAACTAAAACTAAAGCTGAGAGAAATCTGGCAGCATTATAAAGTCATACCTTTAACAAAATAGATAATGATCGCAGGAGCTATAATTCTATTGTCCTTCCAACACTAAATGGTCAAATAGCTTGTTCCTATTCAGATAAAATTTGTTTCAGAAACTGAATGGAGATAGAATGGAGACTAGGGATGAGGAGGAATTTCTTTAGCCAGAGAGTTGAATTCATTGCCACAGGCAGCAGTGGAGGCCAAGTCATTGGCTATGTTTGAAAGTGGCGATTGATAGGTACTTGATTAGTAAAGATTTCAAAGCTTATGGGGAGAAAGCAAGAGAATGGGGTTGAGAGGGTAAAATAGATCACCCATGATAGATGTGCCAAATGGCCTAATTATGTTCCTATGTCTTATGGTCTTATGGAGATGAGCTCCGGAAGAGGAAGAGCTGGCCCTGACCAGATCTTGAAGTCAACACTAACAATGAAAGAGGGTTACAGAAGCTTCTGATAACCTGCACAACTGTTCAGACATCATGTGTCTGGCACTATTGCTCATTACTGAAACTTTCAGCATCCAGTCATTCAACAAAACAAATGCTTATCAATAATCCAACTGAGTAGCCAGAGGTTGAGGATCAGTCTTGGCGATGGGATTAGCAGAACACGAGCACTCAACTGTACTTTGCCACAGAAGGTGTTCCTGTAATCTCTACGTGACACGCACTCTGCACTGACTCCTGAAAGTTCAATCTGGGCATCGATTCCACAGGAAGCATATCAGAAGCAACTTGAACTTGGTGTCTTGCTATTTCATAAAGGCTTGTAAAACCAAGCATAAAAGAAGTTAAAATTACCCCTCCTGGAACACATTAATATTGGTACTTAGATACAGAGCAGGAAATTGGTGTAGCAAGTGGAGCTGCTGCCTCACAGCTCCAGCAACCCAGATTTGATAATGACCTCCGCAGCTGACTTTGTGGGGTTTGCACGTTCTCCATGACTGCGTGGTTTTAGTCTGGGTCCTTTACTTCACTCTCACATCCCAAATACACACACGTTGGTAGGTTGCTTGGCCCCCAGTGTATAGGTGAGGGGTAGAATCGGCAAATACACACACATTGGTAGGTTGCTTGGCCCCCAGTGTATAGGTGAGGGGTAGAATCTGCAAATACACACACGTTGGTAGGTTGCTTGGCCCCCAGTGTATAGGTGAGGGGTAGAATCTGCAAATACACACACACATGTAGGTTGCTTGGCCCCCAGTGTATAGGTGAGGGGTAGAATCTGCAAATACACACACATTGGTAGGTTGCTTGGCCCCCAGTGTATAGGTCAGGGGTAGAATCTGATGGGAAAGGCAGGCTGGTTAATGGGAAAGTAGGAATAGTAGGATATAATTAGTGGAAATGGGTGCTATATGGCTGGCATGGACTTGATTGGCCAGATGGACTGTTTCAGTGCTGTATTGTGACTCTATAACTCCACAACACTATCCACCCATTAGCTACATGCTTAAGATCATAATGTGTGTGGAGTACAAATCACCATCATATGTTCACTAACTCAAAGACATAACTCCATGGATTCAACCTTCCTGGAAGGTAGCACGTCACGTCGGGGGGAGTTCCTCCCCGCCCCGTTACGGGTACCATGTATCCCGTGCTACCTGCTCCATGGTCGGATGGTCGACGACTAAACCGTCTCCTCCACCTGGTTTGTCAGCTGAGGAGGGGGCTGTGGACCCCCAGCAGGACCAAAAGCAAGACATGTCAAAAGGCGAATGAGCTCCTAGCGAGCCAACGGCCATCCATACTTCAGTAGAAGTTGCGATCACTGTCGTACATAGCATTGTAAGGCATCGTGCCCGCTGTGGTTTTCAACGATGATGGTGATGATGGAGAGTAGTAGATGGGACTTAAATGAACAGGCACTGGTCATGAATGTTGTGGCCACCTACTCTGCAATTGGAAGGTGATTGAATGTCAGTCCCAGGAGCACACACATACCAACCTGCCTGCTCAAAGGAGCCTCATTTCATCTAGTACCCCAGGAGGCCATCAGCTAGGTTACAAACAGGCCATTAGAAGTTTGAAAACAGTGGTGATGACATTATTTGAGGCCATCAATGTTTTTGAGTATATTATGAGAAATTCAACACTTCGCTATTAAGTAACTCGATGGGCTTCTGCAATTACTTGAACTGCATTCTCCTGGTAAACCAAGAGATCATTCATGAAAACATCTGACAGTCTTCCTGCAGATGTAAATAAACAACAGATGACAAAGATGCCCTGATCGTCTTTGTGGGAGAAACTTCAGTTCCAAATGTCAATAGGGCATTATATGTCTCCCAGTGTTTTGTTCCATTTTGCATACAAAGTTTAGAATGTTTAAAAGGCATTTAGACAGTAAATGGGTAGGAAAGGTATAGGGAGATATGGGCCTCAACTGGCAAATGGGACTAGCTCGGATAGATATCTTAGTTAGCATGGACAGGTTGGACCAAAGGGCCTGTTTCTGTGCTGTATAAATCTACAACACCCTGACACAACTATGTCACCTGATTTATGGCAACATTGTGGAGGGAATACACGATTTTCTTTGTGTTGTATTATATACTAAAGATGAAACAGACAAAATATTATGCCACATACATCGGAATTTTTTTTCAAAGTAATTTCAATGCCTGGCATGATACAATAGTGCAGGTCAGTTCTATGTCCGTTATTGAACTTCATTAATCGGCCATCTACCCTTACAACTACTGAGTTGTTGTAACATTCTAATTATTTTAAATATGTTTTGTCCCAGAAGGCAACTTAGTTGCTATAGTTAAGGGATGTCATCCATATTCATAGGCCTGGAAAATGATTAAACCGTATTTTGATGGAAGCTGTATCGACCTTTCTTCTGAGGATTGGAATTAATGGAAGCACAGTGGAATTGATTGTTCTAGTTTCATGTTTCATATTATAGATAGAAAAAGCTGGGCAGTAAAGACATTTATGACGTACATGGGTGTTACTTGCTAGCTGGCAAGTTGGCCACAAAGACATCACCCAGTAGCTGATTTAGTTCTGCATTTATTTAATTAGGATGAAAAGACATTTTGCGAGGTCATCTTGTACTGCTTCAGATTAACACGAACCTGTGGAGAATTTAATATTTTATGGTAAATTCTTACTCATATTTACATTAGAAAGAAAATAAGAAATATTTCATTTATATATTCCTTTTTAGGATGCCCCGGCCAATGTACAAGAAAGCAGGATCTTTTGAAGTGGAGACAATCTATCCACAAACAGATAATGTGGCTCTAAGTGATTAGAGCCACATAATCAGCTTTATATTGGGCAGTAAATATTTTCCCTGTCCCTGGCACTGACTCCTCTGCTGTTCTTCAGAATAGAAGAGTAATTGTCTATTGATGGTGACATCATTTTATTTTTTAAACCTTGCAGAAGCTGAAAATCTGAAATAAAAATGGACTTTGCTGGAAATGCTGAGGACGTCAGGCAGTATTTGTGTGAAGATAAATAATTAATGTTTCAGGTTGAATACTCTTTGTCACAGCTGGGAAAGAGAGAAATAGAAATTAGTTTTAAATTGCAGAGGAAACAATTTTTGTATCTCAGGTAGACAAAAATGCTGGAGAAACTCAGCGGGTGCAGCAGCATCTATGGAGCGAAAGAAATAGGCAGCGTTTCAGGCCGAAACCCTTCGTCACACACACACAGAGTGATACTTCATCAAATGGCAGAGTGATACTTCATCAAATCTTGTGCCAATGTCATCCCTTTCTAACCACTGCCATTTTAACATTGGTCACTACTTATCCACACAACATCCCTATCACAGATATTCCCTTTGGCCATTCCATCTCTCCCCACCTCCTCTACAGCTTAAACCTGAAATATTAACTCTGATCCTCATTCCACAGATACTGCCAGACCAGTTAAGTGTTTTCCAGCATTTTATGATTTTGTTTTAGTGCTATGCCTTTATTTATTACATTCACCATTTCGAGGGAAGGGCGGTGCAGTGAGGAATAGGACATTGGTTTAATATCGCATCCAAAAGAAGGCAACTTTCCTATGGCAGCAGTCCCTCCAATGTATACCTAGATTTCCATGTTTAACTCTCTGGAGTGGGACTCAGACCAACAGCCTCCTGTATCAGAATCAAGAGAGGCTACCCACTGAGCCACAGCTGACACAGTCTTGCCAAAAGAGTCGACTGGGCAGTTCTCATCTGACATTAAAATTTAACCAGCCGTCAGGTGCTATCGAGGGAAGAGTGAAGTGCAGCTGGCAAGAAGCTCAAGTCTGATGATTTCCTCACTCCAACCAGGCACAAGTCCCAAACCACCACCATTGTGTAATGATGCCCTTATATTTAATCATACGTTTTCCCACTCAATAATGATTGCAACCTCCAAAATAACGATTGTCAAGCTTCTCCTTTTAATAAATTCCATTGCGGTGCCCTGTTCACACTATATTGGAAGGAGTGTACACATGCATACAATACGTATAAGGCCATAAGCGGCAGGCTGCTCCTGTACAGTATAAAACTAGGAAGTACTCACATAAAGTAGTAATTAAGGTTTGCTTTTTGGAAAATGCAGCAGCAACTTGAATTGATCTAATCCATACTTCACTTGACACTGTACACTTTTATTTTTAATTTTATTTTTTTTTCTAAAAGCTTTCTTACGGGATCGCACGCGGAAATGCAGAACAAAACAATGAGGCAATGAGGTCCCTCAGGGAATCAGCGATATTGACAGGATAAATATGGGATCATCAACTAACTATACCATGAACCAGATTGACTGGAGTGACCGATAATAACTAAAATTGAAAACCAAGAATGACACGGCATGGAATTTTAATGGCAAAATTGCAGCAGGTTTAATGTGCCCACTCCTATTAGTGGGTAATATATCCGGCTGGAGCAGTAAGCAAGAGATAGTGAGCAGGTTACGATATGCCACAAATTGCAGGTTGGGTCACCAGTTCACCTTATCATCAATGTCCCCATGGAGGTCAAGCAATCTCTGCATTTGTACTGTTAAAACTAGTTTCAACTCATCACTGGTGGGTTAGGACTGGCATGTAACAGTGCAAGGGCCCGTTCCGTAGTTAACCAATTTAATAAATGTATCTACAACACCAGAAAATTATATTGTTACAGATTTTCACCAACCAAATGTTCTAATTTTTTTCTTCATTTTGTTTGCTGTTTCTCTTTCTGACTCCAATTCACCCGACTTCCTTTTATGCTGTTCCTCTGTTTCCTTCACAATCCTTAAGAAGACGGACCATCATTTCCAGATGGCCTGTTGCCTTCACCCTGACATTTCAGCTCACACTTCCAGCAATTTTTGGCAGCAAATATTTTCATACTGAAGGACGAGGGAAGAAATCCAACAGGGCACACCAGAGATTCCCAGCTTCAGCTCATTATTGGCTGCTATTGATCATCACTTCTTTGCAAATAAATGAAATATAAATACAGGATGTAATACCTACAGAAATGTATTTAGATAGCTGGGCAGCTTAAGATCTTTTGCGCAGCCTCTGGTTTTCTCAATGGTGCATTTAATGCTATTGCTGTTCCAACTAAAACAATTGAAGTATGTTTCTAGATATTGTCTTTACAATAGATCCAGCAATCAGGCATCTTCTTTTCAAAGAGCCAAAAATAACAGGAATACTGAATTGATGGGATTAGACAACATTGTAAATATGATTAGTGCAATTCTACACGCACTGCACCCAGATTAGCTGTACGGTTTGTGCATCCTGAACAGATAATCCAATTAAATGTTGAAAATTGGTTGATGCCCTTGATTGAAATCCCTTTAGGATTTGGGTTCAAATCCAATCCTGACCGATGTGACAAAAGCTATTAAAGGGTCAAAGAGAAATAATTTTGGGAAGCCTGATACCTGCTCCCAGTGGATATAACTCCACTATATAAAGCTTATCCTAATACAACCTTAGTTGGAAAATTAGCTTGCAAAAACTCATTGATGATGTGGCAAATTTAAGTGATCCTTTAAAGCACTAGAAAGTACTCGCATCAAATAGCAATTAAGACTTGTTTTTTGGGAAATGTAGCAGTAACTTTGAATTGATCTAATTCATACTTCACTTGATAGTCACTGAAGCTTACTCACTTGGTCCATATATAAATATGCCCATTTATTGTAAAATTCCAACATCAGTTCATTTTATGTACCTGACATATCCAAAAAGGGTAAACAAGGTTCAGCTGATTTTACTTCAATATACAGAATGTGTCAATGGATCATTGAAGTGCTTGTTCAGTCTGAAGAAGGGACTCAACCTGAAACATCACCCATTCCTTCTCTCCAGAGACGCTGCCTGTCCCGCTGAGTTACTCCAGCATTTTGTGTCTATCTTTGGTTTAAACCATCAGTTCCTCCCTACATATTGAAGTGCATGTTATTTACTCAAAGCAACTCACAAAACCTTTATTTCCAACCTGCTTCAGCAAGAAAATGCACAAACGCATTTGAAACAAAGCTATAACAGAATGGAAGATAGACACAAAATGCTGGAGTAACTCATCGGGACAGGCAGCATCTCTGAAGAGAAAGAATGGGTGACATTTCGTGGGTCGAGACCCTTCTTCAGACTGAAGAAGTGTCAATCTTCGATTTAAACCAGCATCTGCAGTTCTTTCCTACACAATAACAGATGGCTTCATTTTTTGAAAATGCACACTAGAAGATAGTTGGCCTGAAACATTTTCAAATAGAACAGAGTGAGGGAAGAGAACGGCCCACATTTTTTTTAAGTACATAGGAAGCAGTTCAGATGTGTGTTTTTCTTCCACATCAGAATTGCTCTTTCTTACAGTACAACAACTGTGCAACCACTGAAGTTAAAGCTCACAGATGAGTTTGAATGTAGGCAGGTGATGTTGTTGGCTCCTCCACGGCTTGGACCCCAGATCAGTTACCTTGGTTCTCAGAGCCAGGTTTGTCAGATTTGGCTGACAGTTCTGACAAACTCATCACACATGAGTGCAGGTTAAATTTAGCCTGTTCCTTTACCCGTGGAGATGTGGGTGTATTATTACCATGCTACAGTGATGCTTACTAACACTCACATTAAGCTTTACAGGAAGCAGTCATCTAAGTGATGAGCATTATTTGAGTCATAATTTCAAGGTAATTTTAATTACCATTTACAGGAATGCTTAATACTGAAAGCATAACATACCTCCGCACTTAAAGTTAGAACACCATTTTATAAATCACACTGAGTACACTAAGACATGATATGATAGCAATAATTATTTTAGAAGTGTGCATTATTGATAAAATAGTATGCTTTGTATCGCTTCAATGCACAAATGAATTCTGATGTATATTATTCATCACTAATGTTGCCATTCATTACTGCTTAATTAAAAATAGACCGGGGTCAACATGCATAATATAGTAGACCTGACAGCTCAGAACATTGCAAATACTGTTTCCTTTGCAGCCTTTGTTTTAGCCAGTGAAGGATCTTTAACATGCTTTTCGTGTTCATTCTATACGAGGATCTCAGCATTAAAAAAATACTAAAAATACCTTTTGGAGTTTGAAGGCAAGAACTGTTTATACAGTTTTCGCTGTCAGCCAAATGACATGTTTCCGATGTTCACCTTGTTTGCATGTAAGATGATTCACACTGTGTCTATGTACTGCCAGAGCACAGCATTAAAATGAGCAGTTAGTACAAATCAGCCATAAACATGGCATATTTGTTAGACTGACAGAAGTCGCTGTGAGTTCCCTGGTGCAGTTTCTAAACACTTGGCATGCTGCACGCAAAAACTGGGAGAGACGGCGTGTGCATCATTTGGGCCTGAGTGCAATGCACTTGAAATAATTACTTTAATCAGCAAAAGTTAATTACTTTAAATCATAAATTAATGGCAGAGCATTTGGCAGCGCGTGATGTGTGTGGCGAGACTGTCATGCAAAATCACAGGTGAACCTGCGACCCCCTGCACATCATCACTGGTTGGGAAGAAGAGAGTCTACAGTGTATTGAGCGAGGCTTATTGAATTGAAAATGATCAGCTTTCTTTTGACAAAAGACTACACTTTATACATCCTCGTTCTGCAGGAGGAAACTAATTTCTAGACCGCTTGTCATGTGATCATCAGTAAACAGATTGTTTATGAGCATATCCTTGATAATGATTATGATTTTGATAAGCAATGTCTGTTTTATTAGAGGCTGTTACCCTTAAATGTTTAAATTTAAAATATCATTTAGTCAGACTATAAGAACAGTAAAATGATGAGCACTTTCTATATTTAACATGTTACTATTTATCACTTTAATAAAATTTACAATACATTTTTTTTTAAATGTGATATTTGAGTGAATCAGTGGCCATGTTTCTTAATATATTCTACAAACCCTTTAAGTCACATTTTTGTTCATTTAAAATAAAATGCACGTAAATGCAGAACAATTAGTCAATAGCATATTCCTGGAAGTTTATTTGTTTTCATCTGGTCGCTAAAAGTAAAGTTGATTTTTTTTAATCTGCTGGCCACAAAGTAAGCAGCTGAGAAAACTGAAGCAGGCTATCGCTATTGAGGATTTTGCCTAAATATGGCTGTTTAATGTGCACATTTTGAGAAGTGCACTGGAAATCATTTGCCGAGAAGGTACGTTTTGAAAGAGCTAAAGAGGGAAAACAGATGCCCCTGGACATCAGCTGTTCCTATAAACTACACCGAGCTTAAATGCCGGGTTCTAACTATATATGAAAACACCTAATAGTTTTGGTTGCTTAAGCAGGTGTTACATGAGGACTGATGACAGCAGCACATATGTACACCATAATCTGGAAGGTACAGCCTCTTGTGCTGCATACATTTGCAATAATGATGTGATGAAGCTGGATATTGCAAGATCCAGGCTGTTCTGACCGGGGCAATCACACGTCGAGATTTATTTTTCCCTTTTCTCTCCACTCTCTTGTTTTTCGCTTGATCCCATTTCTCTGACAACAGAAGTCATGTCTGTTCAGGGAATGTTTAACTCAACTGCTATAAATTTGATGTGTACTCAATGTTATGAACTGCAGCGGAATAATAATCTTTATACAGAAAAGGATTTTTTTAAATTTGCTTATTTAGTGTTGTGCTCTCTGTTAATGGGTCAATGTTTGATCATGTTACAGCAATGTGCCAAGGCATGGAGTCAGAACGCATTTTCTATCCAAATATATTTTCTTAATAACACTTGTTCGATTAAAAGTTATTCTGCTTTATTATTTTAAAACTTTTCACCCCACCTACAGAATTCTGACTGAAAGTTACAAATTTTCCACTGGTTTATCCTTGAAGTTGTCTTTAAGCTTGTCTGTACAAAATGCACTAGAGATACTTCTTCTATGCTTATCCCTTCCTCCCTGTAGAAAGGTGACTGAGCGTCGCTCACCACTGTCGAGAAACAACAGGCCTGAGACTGCTCCTCATTATTTGGGGAATCCGCCATTGCAAACCTATAAATGACCACTGTGTTTAATACCCCAAGCTAATATATTTTTTGTCTGCATTTTTACAGGGGGGATATGCACTGCTGCTCCCCAGAGGGGAAACTAAGTATTGCCATAACATTTGAATCTGTGCCCAGTCTACTCAAATATCTGGTTCAAAGATCACACTAGGTTTACATTTTCACCCTGTACTATTCTGACCCTATTACATGCAATAGCGACCGATGCCACCGCTGATTATTAATTTGTTTTCCTTTTTTCTTCACTGGCCCTGAAAACGCTGGTCCCTGCATAAGTGCCAAGGGCCTTCTTCACTTCATCTGTGGGGCAATCCCTCATCTGTGAACTTAAGACAAAGATTGTCTGCAAAAGATTTAACTATCTCCACAAGTTGTAGCAAAGTCCATTCCAGTCTTGGTCAGTGACTGCTATCCGGAGCTGAGAACTTGTCTGACACTCCATCACTAGTTACTTCCAGAAACTCAATGTTTTTAAATATTGAACTATGGGGGGGGGGAACAAAATACTACTCCTTTTCCATTACTTAATTACTTATTTGACACCTTTCCAATTAAACCATTGCCCCAATCTTTTATCCGTGCCTTATATTTTTCATATTTGAGCAATGTTTTACTGAAGCTTGTACAAGCTTCTCTCATCACTGGGTAGATCTTAGCAGCTTCTCGCCCAAGGGTCTTGCATGACCCACTGCACTTTTACTTTCAGGAGTGAGCTTAGAAGCCTTGGTTTACAAATGTTATTCAGTTTGATGTGACCCCCGTTCCTCATGCAGCATTATGTCAAATCTGAAAGGCTCTAATCAAACTTAAATTTAGCCAAACTTATTTCTGAATTGACTTCTTGATCCCATGCCACAGCACCCTGCTACAAATAAGCCTGATGGGGAGCTCTCTTATTCATCTGTATTCTGTCACTGTAGCCCATCCAAACTCCAATCTTTGCATAATTTTCTATCAAAATGTGGCATGTGAATCGTGGGCTGATGTGTCTTCTATAAACCTCTGCAGAAGGATAGCATTCGCTCAATCTGGCTCATCTTTTGTTGCAATTCTCTTTGCATGGTAATTGTGGGATTAATTCAGGATTTTACTGAACCCAGGTAGTAACTTTTGCAAACACACTGCATGCTATTTTATTACTGCAAACAAAAAAAAGAGAGGTTAGCATAGCTATCATTTCTTTTCCTGTAGGTCCTAATCTGTTTCAAATTAAATCAAATCCTGCATGGTGTGGAGTGATGTTCTAATCATTCCAATGTGTCTAGCACAGAAGACAAACAGAAAACATGAATATGAAAAGTGGATATGGCATCTAGTCATTATACGTATGAACACATAATAGCCAAAGGCACAACCGGAAGGTAACATCAGTTCCAATCAGAACTATAGTTTTATTGAAACCAGATTTTTGTTTCTGGAAGTATGCCTATGCATCACATCTTTAATACTGATTTTGGTTCACTATAGTAAAAATGTCACTGTCAATTAGCTGTTGAAGTGAGGTCTCAGTGCAGGTCATACAGGTGCCCTCACATACCTTTGAAATGTAACTGTAGTACAGCTCTCAACTTCCAGTCAGATCAAATTTTCAACATAAATATTTATTAAGGGTAACAACTGAAATAAATAGGATGGCAATTTATTGGTGGAGCTGTTTGAGTAGTTTTGTTCACAGGCATAATCTACAGCATCTTGGTTTCTGCAGTTAAAGTGTAAAAAGTAACGCCACACAGTCTGAGCAGTCAACTTGGATGTATGTTCATTTTCAAAAGAAAAATACTGCTGGCATTAGAGTGCTCGGCAAAGCACAATTGTGTTAAATTTTCATAGCGCTGGGTTTTCCAAACTGAATATATTCAGCAAACAACGGGGAAGTTTGTAATCTTTAGTTGGATACAGTAAACCTCTTTTGGCTGGAGTCAGGATTACATTATGACAGAACAAGTGTTGCATGAGATGTGAGCGATGGAGATGGTCTGCTGAGAAACCCTGGAGCAGGTGTTTCTCATCCTCATTTGCAATGGAGCATGGCCCCTGGCTCAGTGAGCTGGAGCAAACGTGCTGGCAGGACCCATCATGTACCTGCGTGCTGAGATGCACTAATGATAATGGATGCAGACCTATTAACCATCCCATTTGTAACTGCACACAACGCTGATTACTGAGGGAATGAGTCAGCGGCTTTCCAAGTGGTGAAGGATTCTGGGTATCCCATGACCCTTTGCACATGCATGCTTTTTTATCGGTATTTGGCAAAAAATAACTACAATTTTTTTTTAACATTTCGTGTTCGTTTCTTTCATGCTCTGGCCTCGAAAACACCTGTCCTATTCTAATGCTGGATAAGGGGACTGAGCATTAATACATTTTAAGAGCATTTGCTACAAAAGTACATCTATTACAAAAACTGGTACCAGCTTTTGGCAAGTCATTGTGAGACCACATAGGCTGAAGTAAGTTATTGGGATGAAACAAAAATCATAGCCACCATGACATTCTAAACACCTAGCATTTAGCTGACAACTGTACACGTTTGTTGCAATTCAAGCAGAGCCATAAGGACTGCAGTAAATTGGTGATTCAATAATAGAACTTTATCTTTGGGGCAGACTCCATTGGCGACATGGTTGCCAAACTGAAGGAAGCAGATCAGCTCCATTTTATTAACCCATCTAATTTTTTTTCTCAGGTGCATAATGTGCAACCTATCCACCTCTGCCCTTTTTCGATCCCAATGTTATGGTAAATGAATCCCAGCGAGTTGCATTGAGTGTGTTAGGTAGCTTCGCAAGCTGTTGGCCTGTGCTTCCATTGACCTTTCTGTATTCAATTTCAATTAGAAAGCACACTATGTTGATTTGACTGGGTAGCATGATTAACATAACTAACTGAGGATAAATTTCTAACGTGTCAAGTTTTGGTGTTGATTTTTTATTCCAATTCATGCACCTATTTGTCTGTAGACTACACTGTCATTCTCCTCAGAGTTTCAATGGGCCCTTTGAGCTGTGGTTTCTCTAGTCAAGACCCCATTGGGTCTCCTGTGAATGAACGAAACCCCATGGCATTCCTCTCTGGAGGAATGGTAAAGGAACTAGGGACCAAAGTCTTAGAGGACTGGAGAATGCTTACTTCATGACAATTATCACAACATTTTATTTCATTTTAGAATTTTTCTGGAGTTAACATGCACATAATCACAGCATCATATACATACACTGTCATAGTCCCCATCATTGACAACTGTGACTGAAAATGATTATATTTTCCAAATAGTTGTAAGAGGCAGGACAAAAAGCTCCTAAAGGGCCTGTACCACTTTCACGACCTAATTTACAACCATTTTTACTCGTGGACATTTTTCATCAGGCTAGAAAAACGCCCCGACCTACTTGATGCCACGAATACCTATGACTAACATCATGACCTACCTTCGACCTCCTACGACCTCCTACGACCTCCTACGACCTCGTGACAACCATGCTGCGAGTATGAGTCAAGGGCAAACTCGGCAGAGGTTGTGAATCAGGTCGTGAAAGTGGGACAGGCCCTTGAATAAGATATTAAAACATAGTCTCTGTATCTTCCCCTTTACTCTATCTTTCGCACTTGAGTTTGACAATTTTATTTATGTATAGCATTAGTTTAGTTTAGTTTAGTTTAGTTTAGAGATACAGCGCGGAAACAAGCACTTCGGCCCACCGAGTCCGTGCCGACCAGTGATCCCCGCACATTAACACTATCCTACTACACACACTAGGGACAATTTACACATACACCAAGCCAATTAACCTACATACCTGTACGTCTTTGGAGTGTGGTAGGAAACCAAAGATCTCGGCGAAAACCCACGCGGTCACGGGGAGAACGAACAAACTCCGTACGGTTATCTGAACTGATTTGATAGCATGCAAAACAAAGCTTTTCACTGTATCTCAATACACATGATAATAATACACCTAAACCTAAACCTCTCCACACAACAGCTAGTAGGATAATATCCAACATAAATAATATCCAATATAAATAAGTAAATAATTCACAACTCCAATTAGCCCAAACCATTATATCAGGCACAATCAAAACATTTCCACTTGAGAAGAAAAAAATGGCATTAGCCAAGTAAGCGAGTGCTCTGGGCATCTCCTATTTTGACTCCATACAGGCTATGCTGTTAGTTGCATCAATCATTTAAACATTAATGTAGCAATAATCTTTTATTTTCTTACCTCCATTTTCCAGTCTCCCTTCCTCCTTATCTCTCTCCAGTCAGCTTGGCTGTCAAACTTGCCAATGTTTTATCTTTCTGGAACAGCTCAGCATTGAGAGAAATCCAATTGTTGGTAGATTCTGCCGTTTGAGTGCAGAAGTTTGATTGCTGAGATGCCATAAATGAGATCCAGGAAGCTAAATTCCACGAGTTGCTGTGATCTTGCTTACACGCTGGATTGGCAACCTGGAGTTCGCTAAATACGGGGAAGTTCCTGTGCCTGGAGGAGTATGATGGAGAATGCCGGCAAGGAATTCTACAAGGACATCCTCCCACAGACTGTGCCACTAGTTTGTTCCAGTGTGGAATAATCAGGGAATCAGGGAATGGAAAATTAAGAATAAAATATGAAAATTCATTGAAGAATGCATGAAGCTTTTTCTTTAAATATGTTTCATGATACAGGAACAATTCAAATAGTCAGATTTCAGTGTGCGGCAGGGTGCAATGTTTATCAGGAGCAAAGAGATGGATACATTGGGGAGCTCAGTGGGAGAGACCAGAAAGCTTCAAAGACACTAGAAGATTCAGCACAAGAGACCAAGAAAAAGCAGGATGCCAAAGACCAGAGAGGAGAGCCAGAGGATTCAGAGTACGCACTGGAGACCCGAAGGGGAACGCACAAGGCTTGGAATCACCTGACCAGAACTTAACAAGGGAATCCACAGATTTAAAGCACCCACTGAAACCCTGAGCAGGGATGCAGCAGGACTGGTGAAGAGAGAGCACCAAGGGACTTGCCTGCCAGGCCCTGGGACATGGTGTCATGGAGGCCCAAGGTAACAAGCAGATAATCAACTGAAGATAATTTCTTATCTCTATCTCTAAAGCTCGGCTCAATCTCAGTTGGTTTGTTGAACTGTCGGGTCAATATCTAAGTTTTTTGTTGGCCTGTCATGTTTGTGAATAATATCATTGCCTGTACATCAATTTCTGCATAGCCATGAATGCTGCTGGACTTCATTTCCAGGACAGTAGCACACAAGCATGGGATTTGCTTCTAATTTTCTTTTAAATATATTATTTAGTTATTATGTATTGTGGCTCAATTTGTGTCTGGACAAAGAGAAGGGACTCAAAGTGAGCAAATCTAAATATCTGAAGCATAGCCAAAGCACTCAGGGTCGGCTGTGGAAATAAGTCGGCAGCTAAACAGAATGGGATTTCACAGCCATGCTGCTGGGTCTGGTGCAGAAGTTGCTGAGATGCACAGCAGCCATGTTGCTGACCTTAGAGAAGAGGACATCAGGGACATCAGTGAACTCGCCAGAGTGCTGGAGGCTGCCAGATGAAGCCGAAGGATGCAGAGGTTTCGCCATGGGATATTGGGAGGAGGACAGGGAGAGCTCAACAAGCTTATCGTGGGATTGATGTAGGAGAGCATTGTAAGATTCAACAGCTACTCCATGGGATTTAGCACAGATGTTATCGGGAGACTCAGAACCAAGCTCTGGGACTGAGACAAGAGGAAGCCAGGGATTCTCGAGCCCTGCGTTGAGATTTTAAGTTGCCAGGGGAATCATCAGCCATACCATTGGCCAATACCCAGGACACTTGCAGATGAAAGTAACATCTAGCACACACTGATATTCATCCATTTTACCCAGCTCTGAAAGGAGTTATGGAAGGAATACAAATAGATTGTGGTAGGAATACCTACTATTTGATCCACTACTACCAAAACATAGACAATGTTATGACATTATCTATCATTGTTGGTGATTCGTTTCCTGATAATTGTGTGTTTGAGGTTGAAATATGTAAACTACATTACCTAGGTATTTTCCAAGAAATGCAGGATACATTTTTAAATCTGAATATGTAAGCACAGTGTGTGATTAATGTTTTCAGAGCAGATTTTTAATCCTTTCCCTTGGTTATTACTAAATAAATTCTCAAGGGACTATGTGAGCTATTTCAGTAGCCACAAATATCCATGGCCATAACTTTGAATCTGCTCTGATTCCGATTAAAATGATTCTAGTAAACAGCCGTTTTCTATCAGCACGGTGGGTTAAGCAGCATGTGAATCACTGCTTTGCTATTCAGTAGCCAGCACACAGTAATTTCCCAATTTAATCATTTATGAAGAGGTGGCACGGTGGCGCAGCAGTAGAGCTGCTGTCTTACAATGCCAGAGACCCAGGTTCAATACTGACTATGGGCGCTGTCTGTGCAGAGTTTGTACATTCTCCCTGTGACCTGCGTGGATTTTCTCTGGGACCTCCGCTTTCCTCCAACACTCCAAAAATGTACAGGTTTGCAGGTTAATTGGCTTGGTATTATTGTGAATTGTACCTGGAGTGTGTAGGATAGTGTTAATGTGCGGGGATTGATGGTTGGCGCACACTTGGTGGGCCGAAGGGCCTGCTTCCATGCTGTATCTCTAAACTAAACTAAGGAGCTGAGAGTGGGGTGTTGAAGGAACAGGTGATCTTTGAAGGAAACTAAACTAAATGAAATAAAATGACAATCTGTTGTCAAAGGTATTGAACAGCAGTAATATGGGACACACATTTTACACTGGGTTCCATAGGTTTGCTGACCAGGTATCAGAAACCATGTGCCACTGGAGCAGCCATGTGTGGTAAGACCACATTAGTGCATGACTATACTAGAGTGCTTAAGCGTGGCTTCTTTTTATTTGACTTTAATTTCTACTTTTATTGTAAATACCACAGATTTTTGGTGTGCAATCAACTTCAATAAGATGTTAAATCAATACGAATAATGAGATTTCTGTCAAATGTTATGAAATCCCTCACCGAGTTTAAGAACTATGGTACACTACCCTTGCATACGCACTTATATATAAAATAAAAAGTTCTCTGAAGGATGAAATGGTTCCAAAAGAAGATGACTCCTGCAGGAGCCAGAATGTGCCAAAGAATGACCACCAGGGCAGGTCAGCACTATCTGTGCACTCAACCAGTGGATAGTGTAAGATTTAACACACAGTGTAGAGAAGCATAAAGTTATTGTAATTCAGCTGCAAATGAAAGGCAGAGAAGTGCAATGGAATCCAAGACATCTGACACAGGAGCTCTGCGTGGTCACCGTGGGGTGTAGATTTTACTGCTTTAAATGAGCCGCACTCATTTCTTAACTTTGTAACCTCACAGGGCTGACACAAGGTTTTTCTTCACACCACGAGAAACAGATAGCTAATGTAAAAGCAATGAAACACTGTAACATCTGTTATAAAAAAACCATTAACATTCTGAAGCTTAAATGAACCAGATAGCTAGTCCTATGCCTAAAATTTTAATTACTTTTTTTTGTGTGCAGTGCTGGTGATTGGAACATTGTCTCCACTTTGTATCCCCTAGTGTTACTGAGCACATGCCCTGATTGGGAACAGTGTAAGAGATTAGACAACTCACATTGTTTTGAACAAACAGCCTGGCTCTAACACCAGCAATAGCTGCCCATGACGAAATAAGATTTCCATTCTTTGCATTTATCTGTGAAGTTCGGGGCACACTGCATGATTTGCTTTCATGGTGCTTTGCTTACACAGTTAGATGGAGAATTTCTATCTTCTCAAAGGTGCAGGAGTAGGCCATTCGGCCCTTCGAGCCTGCACCGCCATTCAACATGATCATGGCTGATCATCCAACTCAGTATCCTGTACCTGCCTTCTCTCCATTCCCCCTGATCCCTTTAGCCACAGGGGCCACATCTAACTCCCTCTTAAATATAGCCAATGAACTGGCCTCAACTACCTTCTGTGGCAGAGAGTTCCAGAGATTTACCACTCTCTGTGTGAAAAATGTTTTTCTCATCTCAGTCCGAAAGGATTTCCCCTTTATCCTTAAATTGTGACCCCTTGTTTAAGGATAAAGGGGAAATCCTTTAGGACCGAGATTTTCGGGTCGAGACCCTTCTTCAGACAAACCAGCATCTGCAGTTCTTTCTTACACATTTTGAAAACCAGCATCTGCAGTTCTTTCTTACACATTTCTATTTTCTTGCTGTGTTTCTGAGTCCGAGCATCTCCAGAAATGGAAAACATGGCAATTAGTAAATAAATGCAGCATACCAGCCCCAAGCTCAAAATTCAATAATTTAAGGGATAAGCGTATCATATATACCTGCCATTTGTAAGTTGGGCGTTTATGTCTCTATTCATGAAAGTGGGCATTAACTGATGTGGCAAGGGTCTTTTATCAGTTGCAGACCCGGGATTGGATTTGATTGGAACTATGATGATTGCAGCTGAATTCAATTTACTCACTCTCTCTGCTGTATCTTAGTTCTAAACAAAGGCAGGCACTGGGCAATTTCTAATTACACTCCAACAACACATGAGCTGTGGTGTTCTAAAGGTCAGGAGGTGAACGTAGCTTCACATCACACTGTTTACAGTAGATTAATTTGAATCGACTTACAGAGGAGCCGATAAGGTAATGTGTTTTAATATGTAACAGCTGAAGGTTACACAATAATAAACAAGGCGTAGATTTATCATTAGTTTTCTGCACACCAAGGACTGTTCTGGACTGAAGCAAAGCTAGCAGCTAAACTAAATGCTAGTATGCTACAAAAGTGGGAAAAACCATGCTGTTAAGTTTATTATTGACAACTTGGTAGAGACCATTGATTGACATTGTTGTGCCATTGGTATAGCTTGTAGGTTGCTTGATCTTGTAAGGGTGAGCTTGTTTTCACTAGAATGTCACAATGGAACTGCAAATCCATTGATGATCATTAGTGGACAGTCCCATCTCTGATTATTGTGATTACACAAACTCCACAAGAGGCCAGCTGGACCCTTGTATTTCATGACTGTCCCAAGGCCAAGACCCCCACCATCATCATTTCTTGGCACATCCTAGCCCTCCATTGAATGTTGACCCTGCCAAATGTACTACTCACATCTACCCAACCATACAGATCGGTGAGACCAAGCGTAGGCTTGGCGATCGTTTCGCCGAACACCTCCACTCGGTCCGCATTAACCAATCTGACCTCCCGGTGGCTCAGCACTTCAACTCCCCCTCCCATTCCGTATCCGACCTCTCTGTCCTGGGCCTCCTCCACGGCCAGAGTGAGCAACACCATAAATTGGAGGAACAGCACCGCTTGGGGACTGCATCCTGGTGGCATGAACATTGAATTCTCACAATTCTGTTAGCCCTTGCTGTCTCCTCTCCTTCCTAGCTCTCCCTCAGCCCTTGGGCTCCTCCTCCTCCTTTTTCCTTTCTTCGCCCCCCCGCCCCCCCCCCCCCCCCCCCAAATCAGTCTGAAGAAGGGTTTCGGCCCAAAACGTTGCCTATTTCCTTCGCTCAATAGATGCTGCTGCACCCGCTGAGTTTCTCCAGCATTTTTGTGTACATACAGATCTCTTTTCAATTGTGTGCCATCCACTTGTTCACCATTGGCAACTAATGTTTAGTTTAGTTTAGAGACACAGCACAGTAACAGACCCTTCAGTCCACCATCCATGCCAACTAGCGATCCCCGCACATTAACACTATCCTACACACACTATGGACAACTTTACATTTATTCCAAGCCAATTAACCTACAAACCTGTATGTCCTTGGAGTGTGGAAGGAAACCAAACATTTCGGTGAAAACCCACGCAGTCAAGGGGATAACGTACAAACTCCATACAGACAGCACCCGTAGTCGGGATCACACCCAGGTCTCTGGCGCTGTAGCCACTGTAAGGCAGCAACTCCACCGCTGAGCTTCAGGTGATTGTTATGACTCAAGATGAAAACTTGGAGCTAAATGTCTGGTATATGTATGCTCCCTTCTTTACATGGTCCCCAGCTCCCATATTCTGATTACTGAGTGGTAAACAACTTTTCAAATAAAAACATCCTAAAGTGGGCTGCTCCATCAGTTAGGAGGCAAATGTCACTACATGAAGTTCACCTTGCAAGAACGATCAGGGGCATCCCATCAAATCTCTGCACTAATGTCATCCTTGGAATACAGGAGGATGAGGGGTGATCTTGAAGAGGTGTCTAAGATCATGAGAGGAATGGGTAGGGTAAATGCACTAGAGGACTCAGGTTTAAGGTGAGGCGGAAAGATTTAATAGGAACCTGTAGGGCAACTTTTTACATGAAGGGTGGTAGGTATATGGAACGAGATGCCAGAGGAGGTAGTTGAAGCAGATACTTTCACAACATCTGGCCAGGTACATGGATAGGTTAGGTTTAGAGGGACATGGGCCAAACACAGGCAGGTGGGACTAGTATAGATGGGGCATGTTGGTCGACGTGTTGGGCCAAAGTTGGGCCAAAGAGTCTGTTTCCACGTTGTATGACTATAACTAATATGAGCTTGCCAATCCTAATTCTGGGTGGAAGTGGAAGCACAATAATTGGCCTCAGCAAACCAGGGGTCCCTTGATCACTGGGGAGAAACTGACATTTTTTATGGTATTGCTATTCCTATTCCCAATGTTGTCATTGCCCTGTGCCTTTGCTCTTCATATGTCTGATTGTTTTGGATTATGATTAAATATTTGATAGAAAACTTGACAAATTCCTCAGTGCACTTTCAATATCATTTTCCACCAAAAATTCACCTCTAATCTCATTAAGTAAATTACAACATTCCTGCTGTAATTCATACCAAATGTACAAATACTGTAAATCAAAATAGCAAAGACTCTGCTAAAAACGTGCATATTGCTGGTTTATTTTTTCATCCTGACAACTTCATACATTTAATTTCACTATCTGGTGACATGTTACAGATTTGGTTACTAAGTGGTATCCTGGTATTATTTTGTGCTGGTTTGAATGGTCACTTGCATATTTCTCTCAATATGCTCAAACAGTTGGATTTATGGTCCTCTGGTGATCTATAAACATGTCAGATAACATCGATAATATTGAATGACAAACTGCCATGAACACTTGCCTCACATGGTCTCCAATTTCACCAAAAAGTCTTGACATAAAGAAAAGTTAAAATTGAAAATATATATATCATCAAGCTTTCAATCATCAGTGCAGAGCAATAAAAGGCAATGCCCCTTCGAAGCTCTCTTCCTCTCTCCACCCAGGCAAAACGAGATGGCAGATTTGTTATATATTAGCTCAACTCACTTAACAGCTTAACCCTAGATCTACTCAGGTTCTCCAGACCAGGAAGGGTGCAGCTTTGATTTCCAAGTCTGTTGAGTTAATTGGTCACAACAGGGGCAGCGTTACACATAATACCATTGAGTGCAGTTACCCATGCCTTAGGAATAAGGATTCAATATTGGCTGCAGGTCGCAGATTGTTTTTCAACAATCCCTGCTTGAGTTGTGCAGGGTAGGCATTAACTGAGGATAACATTGGCCAATGCTGTTGAGCCATCCGCAGTCAAATAGCCTACTGGCACTCACTCAAGGCTCACACATGCCTCGAGACTCAAATAACTGGAGGCCAACCATCATACAGAAATATTGCAGTCAAGAGAGTGCACGGAAGATGATCATCATATTGTAAAATGCTTACACCCAGTCCCAAATTCCACCACAAAATCTAGATCTGCCCTGATTTGGCAGCCTAACTATAGAACACAATGATGAAAATCATGACTTTCGGGAGTAAATCCTCTCGTCAGGGGTACTCTGTGCAGCAGCAGCCAATGTATTTATCTTCCGAATAAAACTGGGAGCATGTAAACATTTTTCAAACAAGCCGTTTCCATTTGGCTTACATTCCTGGAACATGAGCGTTGATTAGAAAAATTACTTGCTCTATTATTTTTAATAGACTCTAATAATTACATGACCCATGTGTCAGCACATGCAACTCCACAATGTATTCCAGTAATATTTACAATCAGCAATCTGGAATCTACTACTCCAGGAAGAATGTACTGTTAGTGTTCATGTAAAATTGTCATAAAACACACAATCCATTCTGTTCTTTGCACAGTGCTGCCAGCATGCTAAGGCTGCAGCAACATCTGATTTTAAAATCAGTGTGATAATTAAAAAGCGTTTCTGCCTGTCATACATTTTTCAGTTCATCAGTCATTTGTTTTACAGCCAAATTTTATTTTTATTTTCATTAGAAAAAAAAAACCGCAATGGACAAAAAAACTGGCCAAGAATCTCTTATTTATTTTTACTGAACTTCTGCTATGCCAATTCAAACACAGATGGTAACTGTGAATGAGTTCTAATAAAGGGTTCTTGATTTGGTTAAACAGTGCAGATTTTCAACATGTCTCTGAATTGGTCAGTTCATTGTTCACTTGTGTGGAGGGAGGGGGGGGGCATTGTGGATGTAATGGGTCCTCAATCTTGCAGGTTCAGTGTCCGTAGGTTTCTGTGGAAAAAAAAAGATAAAGTGCATCTGATACTGCAAGCACTTAGGGCCGGATTCTTTGCTCTCGGGTATATTTCAGTCAGGCTCGCACAGAAACAAGATTTCCTATCTTCCTGAAATGACTGGAAACAGCATTTTCTTTTACATAAAACATTGTCCACGGTGAAATACATGCTGCCAGTTGTGCCAACGGTGAGATTTATGTGGTAAACAAAAAAACAAAATGCAAATTAAGGTTAAATTCAGGCAATAAATAAAAAAAATATTTATATACAGGGATATCGCAGCATGGCCAACAGCAACTGTTTTGTTCTAGCTTCTCACTTTTTTTTGTGACATATGCGTTCTTTTTTATTTCTATAATAGAAACAAATAGCCAGTACCATCTCTGTTCTTTGCAAAAAAATATAATAAAAATTCTCCAAGCTCTGAGTTGAGAAACTGGGCCCAGAGGGATCAGACTTACTGGTGGCAGCCATTGCTGGGCTACGCTCTGAAAGAAGGGATTTCCATTCTGTAGCCAACAACACAGCCTTTGGGACTTGCAGACTAGTAGAAGAGTTAAAACCTTTCTTGTGTTTGCTTCTGACAAGAGGCATCTGAAAAATTCTCATCTCCATCATGACATTTGTTGTCCCACTGGATATGATTTGATGTCATACCTGGTTCAGAGTATTAGCTTGAACTCAGTGGTGCAGAGGCTAATTATTCATTTTCCACCATCCCATCTGCTTTGTTTGCTGGTGTGTAGACATTAGAAGGAGCTCTACAGAGACAAGGAATAAGCTAGAGCTGTGGAGCAAAAGGAGTGTGAAGCCACACTGCCTCGGGCGGCTGACGCTGCCTGTTAGAATGGTTGCCTGGACATAAAATTTCACCTGCCACAAACATGTCCTCGGCTCTCAGTAGGCCTTCCAGACATACCACACTGATGCCAGGTTGAGCGAGATAAAAAGAAGGCTAACAGCGCAGCCTGGAAAGAAAACTACAGCAATCAGATGAACAAATGAGAACACATTATAGTCAGATGCCAAAGAATCAGGGTGTAATGAATAGGAAATAGCTTGCCTCGGATGGAAGTTGAATTTGTTTTGCATTCAGTCAGCTGCGGTGGGAGATCATAGCTTTTATTCTGCAGCACGGTTGCAAGCATTCTGTCATTGCAGATTGTGGTTTAGGAAAGAGAACAAAAAAAATGACTGTCTGGAAAATTAACCGGCATTAAATCTTGATAGGGCACAGCGATGCCATAACTATATCTAATGTTTTAAATTACAGTACAAGGCATGCGATCTTCAATTAGTCGTGTACAGCTGACGACTTTTCTTAATTTTAACGATGGTAAGAGGCAGTTTTCATCTGGATCCTCGAACAAAATTATTTAACTATTGTTTAAAAAGAGAGGCTGTGTGTTCAATGTACATATTCAAGCAATTTATAAAATATTAAATATTTATTACATTGTGTTCGAAGTAAAAATGTTAAATGCAACATTAATTTAATTAAAAATACATTAAAACTCATTTGTCCATGGAAGTATTTTGTTACGTATACTAATGTGACCATTGTGGCTGCACTTATTTTTTTTAATTTAAATTGGATTTATTTATTAAGTATTCAAGTTTTTAAATATAATTTTCACAGTGATTTTGAAGAATATTTTGATCAAAGTGCGTTTACACCTTTTTAATGCATCAATGCAGATTTACAAGACATGCTTTTGTACCATGAGTGTTGATAAGCAGCTATTCTTCATCTTAATCTAACCAAGTCTGACTGTGACTAGTCAATGTCAATGGCTGTTTGATCAGTGAAAGTTTCATATCTGAGTGTGATACTGACAGGGCATCAGGTCTGGGAATAATCATTTCTATTAAAGATGCTTAATATTATTCAGGTGCAGGATACCTGGTGGAGTTTGTACCTCTAACCCTACCACCACCCATAACCCCATCACCCTCACCAACCCATGTGTTACCCCAGGGACACTGAACGAGTGTTTTCTGCTTGGAGTCGGCTCAGATCCTGAGCTTTCACAGGCTCAAAGCGCGTTGTATAAGAGTCATTGGCAAGCTGGTGTTTTGTTTTGCTGTTTCCAGCAACTTGATATGGAGATACAACACCTCTGTGATTATGCCGAATCCTTAGCATGTTAGTATAAAAGCCCCATAAAATGTGTAGTCATAATCCTAACCAAAATTGAGAACGTATATAGCAATGTGGGGTTACAAGTTAAACGGCACGACCATTTCTTAAAGTTGTAAAAATGCTACGCTGTGAAAAGTTTGTATAAAGGTCAACAGCTTGGATTTTCATTATGTGACCAGCAGGTGGTCCTGCCAATTAATCACAGAAATATGAAATGATTTGATTCTTACTAATGCCCATGTCTGATCTATTGGTACCCATTACAACAGCCTTCTCTGACTATGTTTTTAAATCAATGTTAGCAATTTAGAACCGGTTTAAATAAACAATGTTCTTCTTGTGAAATGTTAATGGGCCTGTCATTCTTTTCAAATGGAACAGGGTGAAATGTTATTTTACAGTGTAGGAAAGAATTTATATACCACTCTATACCTATGCAGTGCATAATTAACATTGCTTTTGTTGCTTTATTCATGCTTAGTGCGTTTTATTGTTTCTGCATGTTTTTTAAGGAGTTCCATTGCGTAACACGTGCCATCATTTATTTGATACAGAATTGAATTTTTATTTCTTTAATCAGCATTTTGACTTCAAACCAATGCATTTCATTTTAAGATCAATCTGTGATAATTTCCTATTACTTGGGTATAATGAAATTAAACATTAAAATATTTCAAATGTTATCTGAAGTATTTAATTGCTTTATAAGGGACTCTACTCAGCTATGTTTCCTATAGGCAATTAAAATGTTCCAGAGAATCTTTGCAGCATCTTTCACATGTGGCTAGAGGAAAAGATAGATACTTCATCAAAGCTTAGAACAAACAGTCTGTCTCCTGCACCTTAACCTTAAAAACTTGAAAGCACGTACCACCAGATTCACGGACTGCTTCTTCCCCACTGTTATCAGACTCTTGCATTGAACACAAAGTGCTGGAGTAGCCCAGTGGGTCAGGCAGCTTCCTTGGAGATCATGGACAGGTGACGCTTTGGGTTGGGGTCCCTTCCTCAGACTATGTTGAGCCTGAGGAAGAGTCCCGACCCAAGGCGTCAACTGTCCATGACGTCCAGTGCTGTTGGCTGGCCTGCTGGGCTACTCCAATAATTTGTGTTCCACGCAAGATTCCTACATCTGCAATTGCTTGTGTCTCTGTTATCGGAGTCTTGACTGGACTCTCATAATCTAAGGGCGAATTTCCGATCTTTCAGTCTACCTCCTTGTGGCCCTTGCACTTTTTTAATCTGCACTTTCTCTGTTGCAGTAACAGTGTATCCTGCACTGTTGATTTTCTCTTTTGCACTATCTTGTGTACTCATGTATGATATGATAGCACACAAATTATTATTTAATCTCTGTATCTCAATAATAATACACATGATAATAATAAACCAATACATACGAATAACCTGACATCCTGTTCTAACAGCTAAGTAGACCCAGTCATTCCTAGCAACTTTTGGGTTTTCATTCAACATTTGCAGCATTTGCTTGTTTTTTCTTGTTGTTGTAAATAAGCTATTAATATTTATTTAGAAGACATGCTGTGAACACAAATTCAAAGGAAGCATGTCACGTTCTTCCCACGTAGTCTCCGATTTGTAATCGTTAATTGTTTGGGGCAACCTGCAAAATACCAAATGCAGGTAGAATAATCACAATTATGCTATAGTAATTTCACACATTGTCAGTTGTTAGGCCCAAGTTTCATATATTTGTCAAATCACCCAAATGTGAAAATGTTATTAATATATTAAATAGCCCTTTCATTGTTTTTCTTAACTGTGTTAATGCATTTTTGCATTACATCGTTTGACAGATTCACTATACTTGCTAGTCAGCCACAGGGGAAATTTGCATGCATTTGAATCCACCCTGCCAAGCAAACCATCCCAAACTGACAGACCATTTAACTAGGTGATAAGTTAATCTGTACGACATTTGATAGATTTCAGTATTTTAACCTGAACCTGAATTTGAAGTAGATGGGTTTTTTTTAATCTTTAAAATAGAGCTGTAGCAACAATGTGACATATTTTGTTCCTTTGCTCTTTTGAATTGCTGGTCTGTGCCCAAGAGAAGGTTGAACTTGTTCACCAACACTTTCCATGGTTGTGGTAAAATAAATCACTAATGAACGCAAGTCATAGAGTGAATGTAAGTGTAAACAAATGTATCTGGATTTCCAAATTATAAATTATACAGGCGATCCCCATGCAACAAAGGGTTTCCATTTTTATGTTAGTTGATTTTTGTCTGTAAATCGGAAAATGCACAAAGATCACTCTGGTAACCATGCCTTCATTGTATTGTAGCAATAAGGCATCAGATGCATATAAGACTGATATGAAAGAATAATTACTAAGCATGGAGAGGGAGAGAGACAGAGAGAGAGAGACAGAGAGAAAGAGAGAGGAATTTAGTTCTGCCGTTCACAGGAATGAACATAAATCAGACTTTTGAATTGAATAATATTGTGGGAGCTTGTTAGTATGTTCGGGTGACCATAAATCGGGCATTCGTAACCTGGGTAGAGCCTGTAATGAGAATGAAATGCTAATGAAATATTAAGAGCTCAGCAGTATCAGGGCAATGATGGTTCTGTGTTACGTTGTATTTTGCACGCTAGCAGCGTGGGTACGTTGTTAGCTACAACACCAGATCCCTTTGAGATAGGTGTGTCCCTCAATTTGCAGTCTTATTGAGCTCTAATAGATTTCACAGCAGTGAAATGTGACCATATCTGTCATTCATCCATTCACTTTAAGGCCTTTGTTTTCATTTTTTTATACATGCAAATTGGCCTCAATTATTCTGTGATCATTGGAAGAAAATTCCAGTACAATTAGCTCAGCACTTAAGGGCAAGCAAAGAAAACACACACACAGTCATTTCACTTGTCTGGACAAATTCCGCCTAATCAGAAAGTTTAAAGTATAAAGACAAACACTGTATCCAAATTCAGGTATTTCTCCCAAAGTAGTTATCTTCTCGTGGAAAATACTTACCCAGGATCAACAAAAGCCTGGCATTTCGTTCAGACTAGTAATTGTTCTAAATTCTGACATATTTATCAATCAATTTGACTTCTCGAGGAAACGACTCATTTTTTGTTTCTAGGGTACTCCTCCAACCCTGTATATTTTTATTAGTGCAATATTCTGCAGTGATCATTTGGATCGCAACTCATGCTGAGAGTGGATTATCCTCCTGTGATTTAGCTTGACACATCTTGAAAGTTTAATAAAATTGGCAATTCACTATTATGTTGCAAGCTTACACTTATTAAAGAGAAAATGTTTAGGGAGTACTAATCAGCATGGAAATGGGTTCACTGTCTCAAAAAAGCCACAAGGACTCTGCACAGGAAATTGCATAGGTTTCAGCAGGCACTTGAAGCACAACTAAATAGCAGACCTTTTAAATCGTTGTGAGCAGATTCCATCTATTGTTTACCATATTAAACCTTTCTATTTCTATTCTAAGTTTCCAACTTCAACAGATCACAATCAATGGAAAATTACAGTAATTGCGATTGTCACAGCAATTTTGAACTGCAAATTTTCTATTAATGTCAATCTAAGCAGATGCTGTTGACGCAAGGAACTGCAGATACAGGTTTACAAAAAAAAAGGCACAAAGTGCTGGAGTTACTCAACAGGTCATGCAGCATCTTTAGAGAACATGGATAGGTGATGGTCCCAACCAGAAAAACGTCACCTGTTTGTGTTCTCCAGAGATGCTGCCTGACCCGTTGAGTTACTCCAGCACTTTGAACCTTTTCGAAGTCGGTGCTGTGGTGTGGAGTAGGCAGTCAGCCTCGGTCAAACTGTTGGGCTTCCACATCCGTCAGAATCCCAGGACTTGCAGGTAGAAGATCTACCTAGCAGGATTGTGACCCGCAACTATGTTCGATCTCAAGACTTCAGGAGCTAATAACATTGGAATGCTTTTCATCTAATCAAATGACAAGCGTATTAGGAATCATCTACACCAGTGGAAATCTATGCAGTTTTGCACATAAGAAACGTTTAGACTCCTGAATGTTTGTTTAATAACAGAACGATTGATGTATTTGAAACAGCTGTGCTTTTAAAAATCTGACTCATCTTTTACAGTTTTAATAGTCACTTAGAAAATCCAGACAAGTCTAAGCAACAAATTATGCTAACACTCATATTCTAAACCTAATCACTGAGATGCAATCAATGAAGCTACACGTATGACACTTAAACAAGACAGCTGTAACTCTTTGTAACTTTAATCTAGTTGGTGCTGTGAGAATATTCATGGGTTGAAATAATAAACGTATTGGATCTTTTTTGCATTCACCAATGATAATATAATTTATTAAATCACATTTTTCTATCCATCTGTTCCCATTTAATTCATTGTGGATTCTGAACAAAGTGGAGAATGAAAATGTGAATGGAAGAAAGATGTTTTTCTTTTTTTTTTGTTTAAGGCATTTCTTCAAATGATTTATTAACATTTATTGAAAAGCTCACTGTAGTACTTAATACTTGGGCTTTTCGATACCATGGTAGAATTCTGGTGATCAGACTGTTTCATGAAAGCTTCTAATCTGTGTAATGCACTTGTGTGGCCCAGTGTATTTATTGCCAAAATGTGGCATTGAAACATAGCTACTGATTCTAGATTGGGAAGATGCTTCACTCACTCAAGATTCATGGCCATCAGTCCTTGAGCTGAACTCTATCTTCCAGCAAAAAACTACTCAAAATGCAGGAGTAACTCAGAAATGTGTGGGAAGGAACTGCGGATGCTGGTCTAAACCGAAGATAGACACGAACAATGGCTTGTTTCCATTATCATTGGGGGTTTTTTTGCATATCTTTCATTTATCAGAATCAGAATAGTACCTTATTTGTCAAGTATGTTTTGCAACATACAAGGAATTTCATTTGCCAAGTCAGTCATACAAATAAAAAGCAACAAAACACATTTTAACATGAACATCCACCACAGTGACTCCTACACATTCCTCACTGTGATGGAAGGCGAAATAAAGTTCAAGTCCCTTCCCTTTGTTCTCCCGCGGATCGGGGGCATCGAGCCTTCCGTTGATGGGACAATCTTGACTCCCGAAGCCGGCAGCATTCGGGCCCTCCGCGCCGAGGCGATCAGCTCCCGCATCAGGGGGATGTCAGCTCCCCACGCGCTGGACGATCGAACCTCGCGTCGGGGCTGGACGAACCTTCTGCATTGTTGGAGCTTCCCGACTCGGCCTCTCCCGAGACTGCGAGCTCTTGATGGTAAGTCCGCAGGCCGCGTTTGGAGCGATAGCAGGCAAGGGATCTGCTCCGATGTTAAGTCCAAGCCCCGTGGTGGGGCTCACGACAGTCCGGGGAGGCCTCCAGCTCCATCGATGGAAGGCCACAGAGTGCCCGGAGAATGTGATCCGAAAATTAATCACATCTCCGGCAAGATAAGAACCTGAAAAAAAAGTTTCCCCCGATCCCCTCCCCCCACATAAGACAAACCGGAAAACATTAAAACAAATTTTTAACAAACACTAAAAATTTAAAAAATATGAAAAAACGAACAGACTGCCGGAGAAGCTGCCATCGTACGTGGCCCCTGGTGGAAATGGTTTGTTCTATATCTGGTTCCACAACAAGGTAGAGAGATTTGTTCTATATCTCTCTACATCATCGTATATATCTCTCATTTTCTTTCCCCGTGACTTTGTCAGAAGAAGGCTCTCGACACGAAACATCGCCCATTCTTTCTCTCCAAAGATGTTGCCTGTTTTACTGAGTTACACCAGCATTTTGTGTCTCTCTTCAGTAACTCAGACAGTCAGGCAACATCTCTGGATGAGGTTTCCCATACTAGATCATCGGAGATGTCCCCATTCTTTAGGAAACAGGGGTTCCCCTCTTCCATTATAGACGAGGCTCTCACTAGAGTCTCCTCGCAGCTCGGCTCTTGCTCCCCCTCCCCTATTCACAACAAGGCCAGAGTCCCCCTTGTCCTCACCTTCCATCCCATCAGCCGTCACATACAGCATATAATCCTCCAACACTTTTGCCTCCTCCAATGGGATCCCACTACTGGCCACATCTTCCCATCTCCACCCCTTTCTCCTTTCCGCTCCCTCCGCAACTCCATGATCAACTCGTCCCTTCCCACCCAAACCACCCCCTCCCCGGGTACTTTCCCCTGCAATTGCAGGAGATGCAACACCTGTCCCTTTACTTCTCCCCTCGACTCCATCCAAGGACCCAAACAGTCTTTCCAGGTGAGGCAGAGATTCACTTGCACCTCCTCCAACCTCATCTACTGTATCCGCTGTTCCAGGTGTCAACTTCTGTACATCGGCGAGACCAAGCGCAGGCTCAGCGATCGTTTCACTGAACACCTCCACTCTGTTCGCCTTAAACTACCTGATCTCCCGGTTGCTCAGCACTTTAACTCCCCCTCCCATTCCCAATCTGACCTTTCTGTCCTGGGCCTCCTCCATTGTCAGAGTGAGGCCCAGCGCAAAGTGGAGGAACAGCTCCTCATATTGCATTTGGGTAGCTTCCACCCCAGCGGTATGAACAGTGACTTCTCTAACTTCAAAGAGCCCTTGCTTTCCCTCTCTCTCCATCCCCTCCCCCTTCCCAGTTCTCCCACCAGTCTGACTGTCTCCGACTACATTCTTTCTCTGTCCCGCCCACTCCCCTGACATTAGTCTGAAGAAGGGTCTTGACCCAAAACGTCACCCATTCCTTCTCTCCAGAGATGCTGCCTGTCCCGCTTTTACTCCAGCATTTTGTGTCCATCTCTGGAAGACATGGATAAGTTATGAATGATGATTCTGGTCGGGACTCTTCTTCAGACTGATTGTAGTAGGGGAAGAGACCGCTGAGAAAAGATGTAGGGGTGGGAGAAGGCCTGGAAGTGATAGGTGGATACATGTGAGGGGGGGGGGGGGTTGTTGACATATGTGTGGACTGAAACCAGAGAGAACTGGCTGTAAGATAAAGAGAGAGAGGAGGAGTAAATTATGGAACAGAGGAATGGATATACTGGGAAGATTACAAGATGGAGGATAAAATGGAGGTGGGATAGTGAGATAAATGGGAGCACATACAGGTGGGGCACAGGGAAGAGGGGGGAAAAAGGAAGGGGTGTTTTCTTACTTAAAGTCGGAGAATTCAATACAACAGTGTTGTAAGCTCACAAATGGGATATCCACCTTTTCACTTCCCAGGCCAACCTCTTTTCTCAGCTTTCTCCCCCCTACTACAATTAGTTTGAACAAAGGCCCTGATCTGAATCATCGCCAATCCATATCTTCTAGAAATGCTGCCTGACCTGCTGAGTTACTCCAGCACGTTGTGTCTTTTTTTTTGTAAACCATGTCTGCAATTGCCAGAACTAGAGGGTCTGAGCTATAGGGAGAGGTTGAGTAGGCTGGGTCTCTATTCCTTGGAGCGCAGGAGGATGAGGGGTAATTTTATAGAGGTGTATAAAATCATGAGAGGAATAGATCGGGTGGATGCGCAGAATCTCTTGCCCAGAGTAGGGGAATTGAGGACCAGAGAACATAGGTTCAAGGTGAAGGGGAAAAGATTTAATAGGAATCTGAGGGGCAACGTTTACACACAAAGGGTGGTGGGTGAATGGAATAAACTGCCAGAGGAGGAGGTGAAGGCTGGACTATCCCAACGTTTAAGAAACAGTTAGACAGGTACATGGACAGAACAAGTTTGGAGGGATATGGACCAAGCACAGGCAAGTGGGACTAGTGTAGCTGGGACATGTTGGCCAGTGTTGGCAAGTTGGGCCGAAGGGCCAGTTTCCACAGTGTATCACTCTATGACTCGATGACTCGATGCAGCTCCTCGTGTTTATCTTCCAGCATTCCTCGAAACACTGCCTTCCACTGAAAATCTGGCTCCCAGCACTTCAGTGAGGTTTCTGGCAGCCTACGCTTGTTAGTGGCTGAACCCGTTGAACAGCTTCAACACTCAATCCCAGGCTTACTGGCTGTCAAGCTGTCACCATTACTCAATATTTGTAAACTGCCGTTAACGCTCACAAATATCCATAACAAATGGGAATAATCAAAAGCAAAAATACTGCCAAAAAAGTTCAAACTATTTCAATTTTTGAGCAGTGAACAGGCTGAAGCAGACACACAGGCCCACATTCTCACACTCACAAATAAAAGTTATTTAAATATTTTAAACTACCTCAATAACCTTTTTAAAGGATTCATCACTCTCCCAGTAGTCAATTTCCTTCAGTTTTAGTTTAGTTTAGTTTATTTATTGTCACGTGTACAAAAGGTACAGTGCAAACCTTTTGTTGCGTGCTAACCAGTCAGCGGAAAGACAATACATGATTACAATTAAATTCATTGTATTAGGACTGCAGTACAAGCATCGGCTGAATGGGGCATAGGTACCGCAAACAGGTTTCCTGGCCACAGGAGATGAGAGGAGTAGTGAAGTGAGGATCCACCAGTACTGTGCAGGGGCGACCTATACCTTAGGTGGCAGAACTGAAAATGCCTCTGCCATCTTAAGCCCTTGTTAGTGCGAGACGCTGAGACTACCATTGCGTAGCATGGGTGTGTGCCAGGACCAGTGCTTGCGTGTGGGCAGAAGCTTATGCCCATTATTTCACTGAATTCAGCCTCAAATCTCTTGGCACAATTAGGCATCCTTTAGTGAGGCTTACACCTTTGGTGCAGCTGCTACTCTGAGCTTAGCCATTAGAAAGTACACTTCCCAAAGGCACAATATACTGTCCCATTTCCTGTTACACAATGCAGCCTCAAATTATCTCCAAGTGCAAGTTTTTTGATGAGATTGAGAAGCTCTTATTGACTCTTCACAAATAGTTTAAGATTGCAGCCATACACCGACCTGTGCAGATATTTCAGTTCTAGTTTGCTTCTTAAATGCCAGGGTCATTCACTGTTTGTATTCACTGTCATTCTACTTAGTTTCACGGTTTGTATCCACTCATTATCACCTTTTCCATAGCCAACAATGGACCATTGTGGGCTCCACATTTCTTTGATCATCGTTGCTGGCTTTGATTTATTCTTTTCATACCTTCCATTGGTTTGTTCTTTGTACCTTTTAATACCTCTAGTTTCCCTCTCCCCTGGCGCTCAATCTGAAGAAGGGTCTCCACCGGAAACGTCACCTATCCCTTTTCTCCAGAGATGCTGCCTGTCCCACTGAGTTACTCCAGCATTTTGTGTTTAACTTCGGTGTAAACCAGCATCTGCAATATCTTCCTACACACTGGACATTTTACCGATTGGGTAACAATAAAATGACATAGCAAATAAATATTCTTCAAACCAAGCTCACTCCAATGATGAATAACATTGTTTATAGGAATGACCAATCTACAATGCCAATGTTACCACCAGACAGCACATTGAAAACTTATTTCCTCAAGGGGAATTAATTCCAATAATTAAAAATAGCTACAGATGTGTAGGTTGTGTATTATATGTGCAATAAAGATACGTTGGATAATTCCAATTCTTCCTTTCTCGGTAACTTTGTCATTCTGAGGAGTAAAGAGCCACAATGCGATGGGTAGCAGAGGACTGTTGGAACTTTTCCAAAATTGAGCCTCACATAGAAACATAGAAATTAGGTGCAGGAGTAGGCCATTCGGCCCTTCGAGCCTGCACCGCCATTCAATATGATCATGGCTGATCATCCAACTCAGTATCCCTGTACTTGCTCTGCCTCTGTCACACTATTAAAGGACTCCTGGAAATCTATTGACATTATCTGCTAAGAATTCATTCCAGTGAAACTCTGATAAGCCAACATGCTCTGTTGGAGTTGGATTGGCAGATTTTCAGGACTCATGGATGCTACTTCTATTAATACCCCAATGCCTTTTTAAAATTCACTTTCATTTAGTCGTTACAGTATGATAATAAAATTACCAGATCATTTAGAAAAGAGAGCATGGGAACTGGGGCATGGGTGTGTTGAAAGGGAGCACGGCAGGTGCAGCTGTAGAGTAGAGTTGCCGCCTTACAGCGCCAAGGTCCCAGGTTCAATCCTGATCTCAGGTGCTGTCTGTACGGAGTTTGTACATTCTCCCCATGGCTTTTCTCCGGGAGCTCCAGTTTCCTCCCACATTCCAAATACATACAGGTTTGTCGGCTAATTGGCTTGGTAAAAATATAAAATGTCCCTAGTGTGTGTAGGATAGCATTAGCGGGGATCGCTGGTTGACACGGCCAAAGGGCCTGTTTCTGCTCTGTACCTCTAAACTAAACTAAACTAAACCACGACAAGGGTGAATGAGTGCACAGAAGCTGAGGCGAAGGTGTTTTTGAAAGAATAGAAACATAGAAACATAGAAATTAGGTGCAGGAGTAGGCCATTCGGCCCTTCGAGCCTGCACCGCCATTCAATATGATCATGGCTGATCATCCAACTCAGTATCCCGGACCTGCCTTCTCTCCATACCCTCTGATCCCCTTAGCCACAAGGGCCACATCTAACTCCCTCTTAAATATAGCCAATGAACTGGCCTCGACTACCCTCTGTGGCAGGGAGTTCCAAAGATTCACCACTCTCTGTGTGAAAAAAGTTCTTCTCATCTCGGTTTTAAAGGATTTCCCCCTTATCCTTAAGCTGTGACCCCTTGTCCTGGACTTCCCCAACATCGGGAGCAATCTTCCTGCATCTAGCCTGTCCAACCCCTTAAGAATTTTGTAAGTTTCTATAAGATCCCCTCTCAATCTCCTAAATTCTAGAGAGTATAAACCAAGTCTATCCAGTCTTTCTTCATAAGACAGTCCTGACATCCCAGGAATCAGTCTGGTGAACCTTCTCTGCACTCCCTCTATGGCAATAATGTCCTTCCTCAGATTTGGAGACCAAAACTGTACGCAATACTCCAGGTGTGGTCTCACCAAGACCCTGTACAACTGCAGTAGAACCTCCCTGCTCCTGTACTCAAATCCTTTTGCTATGAAAGCTAACATACCATTCGCTTTCTTCACTGCCTGCTGCACCTGCATGCCCACTTTCAATGACTGGTGTACCATGACACCCAGGTCTCGCTGCATCTCCCCTTTTCCTAGTCGGCCACCATTTAGATAATAGTCTGCTTTCCTGTTTTTGCCACCAAAATGGATAACCTCACATTTATCCACATTATACTGCATCTGCCAAACATTTGCCCACTCACCCAGCCTATCCAAGTCACCTTGCAGTTTCCTAGCATCCTCCTCACAGCTAACACTGCCCCCCAGCTTAGTGTCATCCGCAAACTTGGAGATATTGCCTTCAATTCCCTCATCCAGATCATTAATATATATTGTAAATAGCTGGGGTCCCAGCACTGAGCCTTGCGGTACCCCACTAGTCACTGCCTGCCATTGTGAAAAGGACCCGTTTACTCCTACTCTTTGCGATAACGGTAATGATAGCTCCTGATGAGTGGAAAGGAAGTGTAGGAACCAAGGATTCGAGGGAGAATGGGACCTGGGGCCCCCGTGAATATAATAGACAAGCAGGCACTGTTCACAATGAAGATTAGTGAAATGGATTACTGCGTACAATGTATCCAAGATGTTATGATACAAAACTAAATGAAGGGTGAGGAGGATACAATGGATCTGCATAGAGACAGGGAAAAGCGAATCGACCATTGATTGGGAATTTCCTAATAATTAATGAGAGGAAATTTCTGCTCATTCACCACTGAAATATCAAACACTTTAGAGACAGTAGGTGCACAAGAAGTGGTGGTTGATTTACTTTGTTATGTTTTGATTCTCAACAAAAAGATGTTCTTATTATCGAAGATAGGCACAAAATGCTGGAGTAACTCAGCGGGACAGGGAGCATCTCTGGATAGAAGGAATGGGTGATGTTTCAAGTCGAGACCTTTCTCCATCCGAAACATCACCCATTCCACCTCTCCAGCGATGCTGCCTGCCCTGCCGAGTTACTCCAGCATTTTGTGTCTATCTTCAGTGTAAACCAGCATCTGCAGTTCCTTCCTACACAGTTGTTCTTATTATCTCCATTGGTCCTTGACGTACACCTCTCCCTATCCACTCCCACGCTGGCTTTTTCTAAAACCATCCACAGAGCTACGGCTTCTCAAACGCTACATCTATTTGTCTTAAGGGGCTGTCCCACTGCGGCGACCTAATCCACGAGTTCAGAAGAGTTTTCCCTCAACATACTCGCAGTATGGTCGACACAAGGTCCTAGGTGGTCTTTGTAACTCTCCTTCATGCTCGAGAGTAGTCCCCGCGTACTCGAGACCTCAGCTAGGTCACGGTGTATTAAAAGTCAATTGTAGGATTAAAAAAAAACCTCACAGCTCTAAGATAGTTAATTCTGAAACATGCTGAAAAATGCCCGCGAGTAAAAAAAGGTCGCCATGGAAAAAAATCGATATTATTTTTTACTCGTAGCTTTAGTCGAGGTACGTCGTAGTAGGTCGGCATGTTATTCATAGGTAATCGAGGGTAGTCGAAGGTAGTCGTAGATAGTCTTCAACATAGTCGAAGGGAGGTCGAAGTAGATCGAAGGAGGTCATCTTCACTCTCCACTATTCGGTGTCCAATTTTCCCGAAGCTAGTCGAAGTTAGTCCTCAACATAGTCGATGGAGGTCGAAGGAGGTCTTATACATAGTCAAAGGGTCTTCAACATGACACTTTTTCAAACTCTCCTAAACTCTTCTGAACTCGCCAATTAGGTCGCCGCAGTGGGACAGGCCCTAAAAGTTCCTTGTGCAGCCAAATCTCCTTCCTCCTCACAATGGTTAGTCCACTTTCAATCACCGAGAAAGAATGATCTTAATTTTGCGCCTTAAAATTCTCTACTTCTTCACCTCCTGTGTCTCCTCTTAGATCCTCCTTCGAACTCACATCTTGTAGTAAGCTTGCTACAGCAACTATTGGCTCAGTCCCCTTGTTTTTTTCTTTCCACCTCTGTGAAGTATCAATTAAAATATTTATAAAGTTAGTTTGAGACATTTTACCTGGTGACAATATTAGTGATATGATCATGTATTTCTTTATCTAACACGTGTACATGTGTCTTGTGTAGGAAGGAACTGCAGATGCTTGTTAGACACCGAAGATATACACAAAATGCTGGAGTAACTCAATGGGACAGGCAGCATCTCTGGAGAGAAGGAATGGGTGACATTTCGGGTCGAGACCTTTCTTCCGTCTTCTTCAGGTTCTGAAGCAGGGTCTCGACCTGAATCGTCACCCATTCCTTCTCTCCAGAGATCTTGTTTCTTAATCATTTTAAGTGTTTGCGTTTGAGCAGTAGTGCATTCTTAGTGTGCTGCAGTCTGAGCAGCTTTGCAAAAATATTCACAACAGACTGTTTTACTTTCTCTAATTGCCCTTTCATTCAGAATTAGATGAATAATAATTGACAAATTAAATGCGATTTATATATTATTTCGCACAAAAGCAATCAACTTTGCAAGCTTCGTTCTATTTGGATTCTGATTTGTACAGACGATTGAAAAGGAAAATTCCCAATTTGGCTCCTCGATAGCTTGACAGTTAGAACAATTTTACATTAACTATCTTAGAGCTGTGAGTTTTTTTTTTAATCCTACAATTGACTTTTAATTATTAAGTTAATTCAGCAAAGAACTACAATCTACTAAACTAATGCATCAAGAAAGAATTAGCCGAACCCAGCTCTGGGTATTTTGCTGCATATCGTTTTCTGCTGTCCTTGATATCTTGTTATTGCCTGGAGGGGTGTGCTGAGGTTTGGGGTAGGGGTTGGACTGAGGGTCATATCATCCCTTAGTTCTGTTTAATTTATTAATAGAAGATGCACTTTGGGACCAGCATTTTATGCAAAATAAACTACTAAGTGACGCTAGTCGTATAACTCATAAGCGCTACAAGTGCAAATGAGTTATTGTGGTGGGAACCAGGTGGGTTATTGTACATAAATTATCCTCTCCCAATGTGCTTTACATTCATTCAACATGTTTGATATTTAAGGAAAATTCCTCCAGAACATTTAATTCCTTTGCTTCACTATTTATGGAGGACTGATCTGTCAAATTCAACACGATCTTACTTTTCCAAACATGCTTAGCCACCTCCACTAATGTCTTTCTTCTCTATCCAAAATTGTTACCAAGGGAATACCACAAGGATATATTTTTGAGCCGTTCCTCTTCTTTAATTACATGCTGCACTTCAGTAACCAGGCACAGTACATGTTTGGAATAGATAGGATGAATGCGCAGAGTCTTTTACCCACGGTAGAGGAATCAAGAACCAGAGGACATGGGTTTAACATGAGAGAGACGAGATTTATTAGGAACCTGAGGGAGAGCTTTTTCGCTGAGAGGGTGGTGGGTCCACATTACAAGCTGCCCGAGGAGTTAGTTGAGGGAGATGCAACAACAGCATTTAAACAAGACGTGAACAGGTACATGGATAGGATAGGTTTAGAGTGATATGGGCTAAATGTGAACAAATGGGATTAGCTTAGATGGGACATTTTGGTTGGCATGGACACCTTGGGCCAAAGGGCCAGTTTATGTGCTCTATGACTATGTTGCAAGCTCCCATGTATCTATTGAAGAAAAATTGAAAAAGACTCTTACATTTATAAAACTTATCACATCCCCTTCAGGATTCCTTAAAGCAACTTTAGTCAATTATCTATTTTATGAGAAAACCCCCACTTATTACAATGGTGTAAAATTGGGGATGTTGCCATTTGAGGAAATAGGAGGACTGCAATCCAACGTGGGATAAATAGAGAACAGATTTCCATGTGTAGAACAGTGACAATAACAGGCAGTGGTTGTGTTGGATACAGCATGGAGCTTTAAATACACAGGTAGACTCAACCATTTGATGTATCTAGGAAATGTATGGATATGTCCTTAAAGGGAAATGAGGCCCCAAGTGTGGGCATACACCAAAGAAACATAGCTGCATTTTAGAAGAGGAAGTAGTGTAGTTACTAGTGAGAGAGTCAGAAACATTTGGGATGTTGGTGAACTACTGAAACGCTTTCATAGAGTACAGAATGAGAACCTCAAAGGACATTTTAATTGATGCCATGGAGATCAAGGAAAGAGCGTTCACGTTGTGGCTCTGTTTCAACCAATCTTTCCACCACCACACACAAGAAGCACAAGAAGCGCAAGACAGACACAGATATTGTATGCGGATGCCGAGATGTGTGCTCAGCTCTGGCTGAACAAGTTCTAATCTTGTGTGTGGACTCAATAAAAAGAAGATTGATGCCATCACAGATTTAGGAAAAGGCAAAGGATTGGTATGTGTAACCAGGCACCACTGTAAAGGATCGGCTTGGGTGAAAAACACCGCAAAAAGGTAGAATTTACAAACAATTTTGGATCAGGCATTTGGGGATCACTTACTGTGAACATTGGTTGTTGAGAGCATTAAGTCATAATTGTAAATGGTTGAGGCAGTGTGTAAAATGGTGGCTCATTTGGAAATAGATCTAAGAGGCCGAGAAAGTTTCTCTTGGTGTATGCTTCCACTCTGCGATTATCAACAAGCAGAACGCACAGTAATGGTGTCCACAACAATTGGGCATGTGGTCCCTAGAAGTGAGTTTAATGGGAAATCCTTGGGTCAGACGGTTCAGAAAGGTGGGAAAGAGCAATGTTGTGGAAGATGATATTGGAGGAGCTCTCCACAGACCAGGGTGGTGTGTCTATACAGATAAGCCCCAATGGTTTATAGATGATTCACTGCCATCGACACAGGTCTACACCATTTTGGTCATTATAAGGCAGTAGTATTAATAAACAAACATCCACGTGAAGATAGCAACCAACACAGATGCAGATCACTCATTTATAGATTGAAACATGTAAGAGTGGTTGGTCAATACAAATCCATTGCTAAGCTACATCACATTCTGCAGGAGAGCTTAGATTCTTGTGGAAATCACAAATGTTTCAGTACAAGGTTAAGAAGAAAAAAGATGCCGAAGATCATGGCTAAGTGCTGGTGATGAACGCCAGTTCTGATTGGGAAGGACTGGCCACAGACTCTACCCTTCAAACGGACAACTGAGAGCATACTGTTGATTTGGCTTAATGGTTGAGGAGAAAATGCACTTTCAGGAGCTCAGTCCATTTATCGTTGCCCAAGACTGGTGGTTGATGTCCTTAAGTTGTAGTTGGAGGAGGAGCTGGATACATTAGAACAGAATGGGGTGTTGGTACTGGTCCAACACAAAATGGCCACACCTATTATTAATGGTCACAAGGACAGTTAAGTCTGTTATTTTGTGTGTTAAGACTGTTATTTTAAGCCAAAAGTAACCTGGGATAGAAGCAATAATGATGAGACATATCCACCGGCCACGTCATAAGATTTATTTGTGGAATTGCTTGGCTCTCTAGAAGCTTTACCTATGCCAATAAACAATTGAATGTGGAATCAGTGCTACTTGACAATTAATACATCCAAGGGGTTGTGTGCCTCCTCTAAGCTACCATTTGCGATAAGTCAGCTCCAAAAATCTTGGCGTCAGTGATGGATAAAATGTTATAAGGGGTCCTAGCATGTGTATTTAATCAAGGTAGTATCCTCAGCCACTCACAGATAGAACAGGAATGCCTGAAGGTGCTCGAGAAGCATTCAGCAGGTCACAGAGGCTTGGCGATCGTTTTGCCGAACACCTCCGCTCGGTCCACATTAATTAACCTGACCTCCCTGTAGCTCAGCACTTCAACTCCCCCTCCCATTCCGAATCCGACCTTTCTGTCCTGGGCCTCCTCCATTGCCAGAGTGAGCACCACCGGAAACTGGAGGAGCAGCACCTCATATTCCGCTTGGGCAGTCTGCATCCCGGTGGCCTGAACATTGACTCATCCAATTTCCGGTAGCCCTTGCTGTCTCCTCCCCTTCTCAGCTCTCCCTCAGCCCTCTGGCTCCTCATCTTCCTTTCTTCTTCCTGCTCCCCCCCCCCCCCCCCCCCCCCCCCCTACCCTGCATAAACCTGTAATTCTTGAGTTCAGCGTCGACAATCCGCTTGATTGACAATTGAACTGGGAAAAGGTGGCGGTTGTTTTGAATGCGTGAGAGAGTGAACAAATGTTATGGAGCTTCACCTCTTCCGCAGGATGGTTCCATATTACTTGAGGTTTCTACTGAATTTTGCGTCACCTTGAGCTCCATACACAAGTTATAACATAAAGAATCCCAATGCCACCTGCTCTCGATGCACAGCTGGTCTCCCACTCCCCTTACAGCTCATCATCCCCACTTCGACAAATAAAGCCACCTAATATATTCAATATTTACTCATGTATATATGGTGCTATATTCAACCAAATAACAATTCAACTGATCTACTGTATGGATCTTCTTAGCTGTTCTCGCTATCCCTGCAGAGTCCATTTGGGAAGCCTTCAGAATGGTGGATCCTCACATCTTGTGGGCTGTGAGTCATTCATCTTGTTTGTCCTCAATCCTGAGCAGTGATAACTGCTCCACGGAAATTATCCCGTAATTTAAATCCACCTGAACATTATCTGGTGACCAGGTCATATTTAACAACCCGCCCGTCCCACCCCAGTTACTTTATCAGATGTACATGTGGAGTTTAGAAGTGGGCGGCACAGTGGCGCAGAGGTAGAGCTGCTGCCTTACAGCGCTAGAGACCCGGGTTCGATCCTGACCACGGAGGCTGTCTGTACGGAGTTTGTATGTTCTCCCCGTAATTTGTGTGGGTTTTCTCAGAGATCTTCAGTTTCCTCCCACACTCCAATGACATACAGGTTTGTAGGTTAATTGGCTTGGTATAAATGTAACAATTGTCCCTAGTGTGTGTAGAATAGTATTAATGTGCGGGGATCGTCGGTCGGCGCAAACTCGCTGGGCCAAAGGGCCTGTTTCCGCGCAGTATCTCTAAACTAAGTATCCAGTAATTGCATTTAAAAATTGAAGAAAGGAATCAACTATGAATTTCTGGCAAGAGACATTAGTCTCATAAGTTGAATATCAATCAATCTCTTCATTTGCTAACTCCAGAAAGTCGATTTCTACACGTTACAAATCAAATGAAAGATAGCGTGCCAGAAGAATCAAGATTTTCCGTGAGGATTTTGATTTTAGAGATACAATGTGAAAACAGGTCCTTCAGTCCACTGAGTCCACGCCCACCATCGATTACCCATACACTCGTTCCACGTTAGACCATCCTACACACTGGGGGCAATTCACAGAAGCCAATTAACCTATAATGTGGAAGGAAACCGGAACACTCAGAGGAAACCCACATGGTCACAGGGAGAACATACAAACTCCACACAGACAGCACCTGTAGCCAGGATCAAACACGGGCCTCTGGCACTGTGAGGCAGCAGTTCTACCACTGCGCCACTGTGCCATCTCGTTCATTGCATTAATAATCATTGAATTCATATTCACACTCTCCTTGAAGAGTAACATCAACCCACAAACAGTTAATTGATTAGTTACTGCTGCTTGATTTGGTGAATAACTGGACTAGCAACACAGTCATTAGGTGGCTGTTTCAAGCTTTGCTGAAGAAGGGTTTCGGCCCGAAACGTCGCCTATTTCCTTCGCTCCATAGATGCTGCTGCACCCGCTGAGTTTCCCCAGCAATTTTGTGTACCTTCAAGCTTTGCTATCCCACTTTGTGGCTTTTCCATAAATTACTGCCAAACCAAATACAAAACTAAATTGTGCCTTTTTTAAGCATATAATTTACTCTGAAAAGTCATCTATTTTGTTTCAGCATTTCCAATCCCACATCAGAAATTAGCAAATGCAGATTAATATTTATTAAAAAATTCAAATATTAAATCTGAGTTTATTTTGACTGCTTTTCTTTGAAAAGCTCAATTTTGTTACAGCAATCAGTATATTAATGGCCCTGCGTCTAAATCTATGCAGGTAGGTTGCCCTGTGAGTGATTTAAATGCATGAGTTTGACTAAAAGAAGGATATTGCAGCATGAAACGAGCATAACAACATAGAAAGTGAGACAAGCAATTAGGGAATCAGAACAGGCTATTTCAAATCAATAAAACCAATGTTTGCAATATTCCTTTGAGAGTTTTAGACCACCTTGTAAAATATAAAATGTAAAGCACTTTTTCTGGCAACTAACAATGAATTTTTGATATGGCTTCATTGTGGAAAAAAAATTAAGAGTCCGACATGATGCTTAACTTGTCTATTAAACTAACCATTCAAGAAATGTGAATAAAAGATTATGTTGCTTCAAATGAAGATTAAATGGAATGATATTCCCTCTGTAAGTTTCATTAATACAAATATTATTCTTCAGACATTGAAAGCAGAAAAGTTTTGCTTAATTTAAAAAGGTGGTCTCAAGTGCCTAGAGGGCTTGGGGCAATCTGGTCACTCTCAAACCTCCTGGGGTTATTTTCTATTACTTTTGCCCTAAAAAACAGTCACACCACCATTAGTAAAAAGAAAAATCCACTGGTGCTTATTAAAGCAGATCAATACCAAAGAACGCTTGAAATACTGGCACTGTATCTGAGATTTATCAGGGCCTGTACTTGTATAAATACATAAATGAAAAATATGGTGTAGATCATTGAAGTAGTGTTGATGTTACTATAAAGCCAGGAAAGCTACTTGCTGCCCTCATATGGTCACACCAGATTGTGCAGAAACACTTTTTACTGATTCAATTTCAATGAAAATTGTTAAATATAGGAAAATTAGCAACTTACTGCAATTTCCAGAGTTTTCAAATTTTCTTTCTGGGTTCTCCATGCATCTAATGCATTGATACATGTACAGTATTAGAACATAGCTGTTGGGACTTTGGCCCATGGCATCTCCACAGTGCAAGTTCGGTGTTCTCCACTGTGATTTAAAGGGGACAGGTCCAGCACATTGCAGTCAGTGTAGGCTGGAATCAAGATCAGGCCAATCCCATTTAAGCAATGTTTTCCCTGCCCACACCTCCTCCCACCCCCACCACACACATCCTGCCCTAAACGTTTGATCCTTGTCCGATCTGTAGCTTGCCTGCCCAACGCCTGGCACTCCCCTCTCGACAAACAATCTGCTGACCCAACGCCCTCCACCAACGTCCCAACCCTTACCACCAATCCTCGGCAACTCTCCCTTACTCCCACAGATGCATTTGCTGATACTTCAATACTTGATGGTCAATACTAGCTCAAAGGTCACCGACTGATCCCCAAATGTTTCCATGCCAGAGCCTCTCTCCCTCGCCAGCTCCCACCTGAGTCCACAGTGTGCTAACCCCAGGACTTAATTGGTTTCTTCTGCATAGTCGGCAACTGCAAAGTTCACAATAGAAGGGCCTCTCTTCATATAGGCCAGTGCCGACATGGAAGAGACGTCTTAAAGCCTCCTGTGTGCTGATGATTCCAGCAGCAGATGAACAAGATGATCATTGGCTCACCGAGCCAACATAGGAACCTTATGATTTCTAGATTTATTGATGTACTTCTGGCACACAATGTGAAAATACCAGGAGGTTTCTACTAAAATATTGATCATTATTAAAAAAAAATGCATTTGCAATTCTGAGCTGCTGTTAAATAACTAAAAATGTATTTGGAAAATGTTGGGAAATTCTGCTGTGTTTTCTAAATATTCAATTTCTGCTGATATTCGTGACCATTAAGTTTCAGCTTTGTGCAAAAATTACATTTTAATTTAAGCATTTGTCTGTTCTTGATACTGCACAGCTACTGCCATCATTGTGTTTTTATATAGAAAGTGCAAGACTGTAAGTAATATTAAATCTTGCTATTTTAATACACAACAAAAATATCAGCCACTTTAACACGCACTCCAAAAATTGTTTCAGGCTCTTTAGATTTTTTATTTTTCCGTTCACTGCGCTGAATCCGTTCCCACTGATATTATTTGGAGGTTTACGCTGGTTTGAAATATAATTATCCTGGGTATCATGGGAAGGGTTCAGTATTAATGAAGAATCACTCAAACCTTTCCTCACAACAATTTTTTTGTTTCTCTGCCTTGGCTAAAATATAAAATAAGCAGCACTGTATTCAGGTGCTCTGCAGCTACCGTTCCTGAGGATGAGAAGCACAGAAAATGGCAATGTATTATCATTCCTCATTACGCCGGGGCTGTGGCATGTGCAGCTGAACTTGCAGGCACAGTCCCAGGCATGCACCTGGGACCAATGTTTAGCAATTGCAAGCTGTGCTGGAGTTACTGGCTTTCAATACCACTAAATAATGTATCTAATAGTAACATTTATGGATATGAATGGTCAGCTATAACTCTTTCCTTAAATCAGTTGCAAATAAATACAAATTTTGTCTCAAATAATTTTAAATAACTTTATATTATCGCTGTGAATTTGTACCTCTGCTGTTATCTCTGTGGAAACTTTGTGATATTTTCTGGCTCTTACTTTATTCATCTGTTTAGTTTTTTAAACTATGTGCTGTTCTGATACACTGGTTTTATGATAAGTTGACGATCTGGTCCTTGGGTGTTACTGGTTTTGAAATTTCGGCTCTTAAGTCAGCTTTATTTATCACTTGCTATTTCAAACTATTCTTCCAACGCATAAAACAGGTATTCCAGGAGAAATTACTTATATTTCATTTGAATTGTGAATGGTTATATTGAAAGGAATTTCAATGGAGTTCAAGTATCATGTATCTGCACAGTTCCGCTTGATGAGGCTGAGAGCAGGCGACTCTTGCTGAAAACCTTTTCCCTCTCACTTCATAGCCAACCATCACGGGTGTGTTAAATCGGTGCTAAGTGACTTTGCACCCGAATTTCGCCAAATCTGGGAAGAAAGTTTCTCATATCCCCTTTGAATGAGGTGAGTGAGACTGCAAGCTTACCAGGTAGAGTGTTTTAGGTTACACAGTGGTGGCCCATGTTCTTCTGATTTTTAATTGCCACATGCTTGTCTCACTGACAGCTGCTTAAAATTTATGTGGGATTTGGGAAATATTTAAATCTCATTCCACGGCAAACGGTATTAATAAAGAAATTTGCCGTGAATTTCTCAGGGGCAAAATGGGCATAAATTAACCTGCTCTGG